>NW_024412397.1:57281763-57351000 GCF_014898765.1 Herpailurus yagouaroundi
ATGGTATTTCTGTTTTTAATGTTTTGAGGGAACTTCATACTGTTTTCCACAGTGGCTGCCAGTTTGCATTCCTACCAACAGTGCATGAGGCTTCCTTTTTCTCCACATCCAACCAACACTTGTTATTTCTTCTTTTGATTTTAGCCATTCTGACAGGTGTAAGGTGCTATCTTAGTATGGTTTTGATTTGAATTTCCCTGATGATCAGTGAGGTTGAGCAACTTTTCATGTGTCTATTGGGTATCTGTATGTCTGTTTGGGAAAATGTCTATTTAGTTCCTCTGCCTGTTTCAATCAGATTAGTTGAGTTTTGGCTATGGAGTTGTGTAAGTTCTTTATATTTAAGATATTAACCTTTATTGGATATATCATTTGCAAATATCTCCTCCAGTTCACAAGGTTGCCCTTTTGTTTTGTTACTGGTTTCCTTCACTATGCAAAAGCTTTTAATTTTGCTGTTGTCCCAATAGTTTAATTTTGCCTCAGGAGACATAGAAAAGTGTGGTTAAGGCCAATGTCAAAGAGATAACTGCCTATGTTTTCTTTTACTGTAGTTTTAATGTTGTTGAACCAACAGTTGATTAACAGCTAGCATACTTTTCAAAAATCACACCCTATACCCTGTATTAACTATTTTTAAAGTTTGCTTTAATTATAGGTTCAGAGGATTTTTCTTCCCTTATTCTTTCCCTTCCTACCCTTTGCTTCTTCTCCTCTCCTTTTTTTAAATGATTTTAAATAAGAAACAAATTGCTTTAGATATTTTCTGACATATATTGATGTCATTATAAAGCTGAGAGACAGATTATTTGTAGCAACGTTCTTACAGACTAGACTTCATAGTCCAGGGGAATAATTAAATCCCCAGTGAAAGATACTTTGCTACCTAAGAGCCTGTCAAAGACTTTGAGATGTATTAAATCCCTACTACAACACGACAAAGCTAAACGGACAACCTGAGCTTGAGATTTAGTTTTGATGTGTTGTTTTATAAGGCTCAGCGAAAGCATTGATGTTGAAATAAAAGGGATTTCCCTTTAAAATATTTCCCTTGAGAAAATGACTTGGAGAAGGAGATTGGGTCTCATTTCTGTCCGATCCAGATGGGACTCAAAGGAGGAGTTCCAGGTCATGGCAGCTGTCCACACAATGGAATGTTTCTTCCATAAGAAAGAACCTGACTTGGCAGTGTTGAGTGGAAAGAACACTCTCAACAGGGTACATGACAGGATTGGAGGGGTAAGAAAGGGCTCATTTGATTGAAATTGAGTGAAAGGTAGACCTTTCACTCATTTGAGTAAAAAGGTAGACCTTGAGGGGTTTTTTTTTTTAATTTATTTTCAACGTTTTTTATTTATTTTTGGGACAGAGAGAGACAGAGCATGAACGGGGGAGGGGCAGAGAGAGAGGGAGACACAGAATCGGAAACAGGCTCCAGGCTCTGAGCCATCAGCCCAGAGCCCGACGCTGGGCTCGAACTCACGGACCGCGAGATCGTGACCTGGCTGAAGTCGGACGCTTAACCGACTGCGCCACCCAGGCGCCCCGAGACCTTGAGGGGTTTTAAGCAGCCGATGTTGAGATGATTTAGATGGTGGATACAGTGGATTGAAGGTGACAGGGGAATTGGCAGGGAAGTCATTTTGAAAGCCATTGCTGAAGTTCAGGTTAGAGATGGTGGCTGGGTTGAACTGGCATCAGTGGAGATGAGGAGAAAAGATGGACAAATTTGGGATAAATTTTGATGGTCAAATCTACTAGATTTGGTGATAGATTGATAGAAGGTGAAGTTGAGAAGTGTGGATTTCTGGTGCAAATGACCAGTTGATTGAAATGCCATTTAATGAGTATGCCAGCTGACACGATGGGGTACTACTGAGTGACAATATTTGGATTTCTAGTGTTTCTACAGAAAACACTAGTACCTTTCTAGCAGAGGTAGTAACTGCCTTTGTCCCAGTCTTCGTTTTCAAGGATGTTTGTATAGCCAACAGTCATAAGATAGAGATCACCTCTCTCTCTGGAGGAGCAAAGGAGAGGCTCACTTCATGCTTAGGATGACAGATCTGTGTCCCCTGTGCTGCAGGGTCCATCTCTGTATCACAGCATGCCATGTCTGCACGTCCCCTGGCCTTCTGCACTGCCCTGGGGGAACTGAGGCTTGCAGCAGAAAAGCAAATGCTGATACTCCAGTAACCATATTGCTGTGAAAAATAAACTATCCTTTCCTTAAGATCCAGAAGGAGAGCCCTTGAAACTGTGTCTTCAACCGGAATCCATGAAACAGTGGCGCGTTAACTTAGCGGGGAAACAGGGCAAGATATAGGCCTCTTCACAGCCCTTGACAGGCACCATTCCCTCCATATATGGACAGGTGTCTGGTAAATGGCTGGTAAATGGCTCGGTAAACTCATGGTTGCCTCCATCCAAAGCATGAGCTCTCACCCACTGTCTCATGATTGTAGAAGGGGACCAGATTGGAAAAGAGGAAGGAATGTGGCTGATGGAAGATCTTACGGCTCCCAGGGGGAAGCAGAGAAGGGTTTAATGCAGATCATTGAAAGCTCTGGGCTTCTTGCCTAACCCACTCATCTCACTCGCTATTTTGGATTTTGTAGTGGATTCTGGGATGCTCCACCCAGATCTTACCTTCAGAAAGGAAATATCCATTTCCCTGCTGCTGGAAGTATTAGCAAGTACAGGCCCCCTACCAAGTCCTTCTCCATAAACTGTCAGGCTGAAGACTGCTGCCTTACTTGAACACTTGCCCAGTTCCAGGTCCATGGGGCGGGCTGCTTGGAGATGCAGGCCAACATGAGGCAGCAAGTGATGTTCTGGAGTTTCTGCTTCGAGGTTGAGCAGCTCTGATCTTAGCTCCAGAGCTTCCTGAAGGAGAGACTCAAATTTTCTGCCTTTTTTACACTAACATCACAGTTCAAGTCCTTCCTCCAATCAAACCTTCCTTCACTCCCCACAGTGCTGATCTTGAGAATGTCCTCACTAATTGCCAGTACACTTCTCAGCACATAAACTATGGTAAATACTTCCTGGGGAGCACACCTAAAGCAGATCTCCTATAAATCGTGATATGAAGCAAATGGTCATATAGAAAATGTGCAAAATATTTTGCATGCTTTAAATTGCAATTTTTGTTATCTGTAGCTTTACCTAACTCATTTAAAATATCACTTATAAGCTCATCAAAATATAGTTAATCCAAACTTTAATAATTACATTAAAGTGTAAAAAATTATATTTATTAAAGCATTCCAGTTGTGACAATTTTGTAGTATCTTCATTGAATTGCTTTTCCTGACACTTTATTCTACAAATAAGTAAAAAGCAATAGGAAAATCATTAGCTTATCACATAATGCCCTGATGGAAATTTTAGTATAATTGAATTTCTATTTTCCCTTGAGATACAAATACTGTGAATGTTTCACAGATTATGTAAATGGAACAGTGGGAACCATTTGCAAGTCATACAGTCTAAAGCATCTTAGAAAATTATATTAACCTCCTTTCCTATAGAGAGAGGCAAGAAGGTAATATGCTTGTCGGAATGGACAAGTTGGGATTTTGTGCAACCTCTCAAGAGCAGATTTTTGAGGGGGACGGTGATAATGAATGCACGAAACACCCTCTTCCTGGCTTCTGACTTGAGAATAAACCCATGAGGGCAAGGCCGGTGAGAACCAAGACTGGGTAGGGCAGTACTGCGCCCATGTTATGTCATTAGTGTTATGGAGTCCAACCTTTTCTCAAAGGATGCCATCAGCCTTATTTCATCTACACAAAGTTGTACAAACACATCTACATGATGATTTTCCTGAGGATTAAAGGGCTGGCATGGCCGTGAGGAATGTTTCTGATTCCAAAATGAACTGATAAACTAACAACCATCTCTCCACGCCACCCACACCACCCATAAGTTTTGTCCTGTTTTAAAGTTTATTTATTTTTGAGAGAGAGAGAGAGAGCTGAAGAGGGGCAGAGAGACAGGGAGACACAGAATCTGAAACAGGCTCCAGGCTCTGAGCTGTCAGCACAGAACCTGACTGGGGACTCAAACCCACGGACCCTGAGATCATGACCTGAGCCAAAGTCAGAAGCTCAACTGACTGAGCCACCCAGGTACCCAAGTTTTGTCCTGTATGATAAGCCAACCAATCAGCTTCTTATCCTGTTGAGAGAGTTTTGACTTTCAAACTGTGCCAAAGGGCAGACTATTTCTTGATTGCATAAAAGGACAATCAACACTAAAATAAAATATTTTATTTTATTGTTTTTCAGTTTATTTATTTTGAGAGAGAGGGAGAGAGAGAGCGTGCTGTCACTCACATGAATGAATGGGGGAGAGGCAGAGAGAGAGAGAGAGAGAGAGAGAGAGAGAGAGAATCCCAGACAGGCTCCATGCTGTCAGTGCAGACTCAAACTCATTACTCCTGAGATCATGACTCAAGAGTCAGTCGCTTAACCGACTGAGTCACCCAGGTGCCCCTAAAATAAATAATATTTTAAAGGTTCATTTTTTAGGGGCACCTGGATGGCTCAGTCAGTTAAGAGTCCGACTTCAGTTAAGGTCATGATCTTGCAGTTCATGAGTTGGAGCCCCGCATCTGGCTCTGTGCTGACAGCTCAGAGCCTGGAGCCTGCTTTGGATTCTGGGTCTCCCTCTGTCTCTGCCCCTCCCCCATTTGTTTTCTGTCTGTCTGTCTGTCTCTCTCTCTTTCTCTCTCTGTCTCTCAAAAATAAACATTAAAATTTTTGATAAAATAAAGCTTCATTTTTAAAAGTTTTACATGAAAAATGCACATTTCTCCTGAATAAATGCATTGTGTTTCATCCTTGTAATGCAACCAGTTGAACCAGTTATTTTTTAACCAAAAGAATGTTATGCAAAGCCCAATACTCAACTCAGTCATGTAAACAAACAAGGCAAGCAAAATGATTCAGAGTGTGCTGAAAATTTAGCTTAGTTAGAGCAAATCTCCTACGTAATGCAACAACCTTCAAATTGAGAAAGAAATCCCAGAGATAATAAATAGTGTTAATGCAAACATAAAGGATTGTTTGGTTTAAACCCTTGCATAACTTATGAAAAGTTACGTACAATCAACAGAGTTGCATTGTGCTCTAAACAACTAATATATTGCTTCATATTGCTAGTATCATAGCTTCCAGTCATTAGACCAAAAATAAGATAAGAGATTGAGCAAGTTTCTATGAAGGAGCCACAGAAATTCCATCCACAGAGATACTTAAGTTGACACTAAGCAGAAATTTTAGAAATGCATTATTAGGGGATCATTTTCCCTAATGGAATAAAAAGCTTCGATATTTAAGAAACTAGCAGTTTACGAGGTGCTTTATTGTTACCTAAACTCATCATTATTGTTCAGCAGTTTTCTAGCAGAGGGACAGAGGCAGATGTTTAGCCAATTGAAATTCAGGTGGTAAAAATGAAAGAGGAATTATCTTGAGGTCAGCATTCCAACTCAGAGATAGTGTAGTGTGTGTGCGTGTGTGTGTGTGTGTGTGTGTGCGCGCGCACGTGTGTGTGTGTGTGTGTGTGTGTGTGTGTGTGTGTGTGTGTGTGTATTAAGAATCAAGGACTCTTTTTGTTTTTAATTTTTTTTATGTTTGTTTATTTTGAGAGAGACAGAGTGCGAGCTGGGGGAAGGGCAGAGAGAGAGGGAGACAAAATCCAAAGCAGGCTCCAGGCTGTGAGCTGTCAGCACAGAGCCCCACATGGGGCTTGAACTCACAAACTGTGAGATCTTGAGCTGAGCTGAAGTCAGATGCTCAACCAACTGAGCCACCCAGGCACCACAAGGATCAATGACTCTTAATGAGACCTAAGATTCCAAAGTTTTCCTAAGGAAGGAAATGTACTTGAAATGCCTAATATAATGGTGAAAATGTGAAAAGGTCAATATATGTCAGTCTATGACTCTACATAAATGGAGTATTGCCCGTGTATGTGTCCATCACCTAGGATGAAATGATTTCAGGCAGGCTGGGATTGCAGCTATAGAAAATTCCAAGAAGAATTCTTTGAAATCTGACTGCTCTTGGAGTCAGTACCCCTTACAGATACTTCAGAAGTTTGCTGGAGAAATATTCTTTCTGGCTGTTCTGAGCTGTGCTCAGGAATCATTTGGGAATCTTGGAAGCTGGGCAGGCAGAATTTCCTGATAGCCAAAGATTAAAAACAATATAGGGCAACATGGAGAAGAAAAGGTGTGGGCTTCTTCTGTGGGGGTGAAAAAGATAGCTATGACAGTCACCAATCAAATTTAAACACGTCTTCACGTCCACCAGATTTGGATGCTTTTATGATACATTTTAATACTGAACTTTGGAAATTAATATCCTGGATTACAGAAATGAATCTGGTTCTTCCACTTTGCATGGGCCTTTCTTTCAGTGTTTACCATTCAGAAGCAATGGAGATCCCAAATAGGATAAGATAAGACTAAATCACAGGAGCAGATCTGAAAAGATGCCTCTTTGTGAAGCAAGTTAGTGCAAGTTCCATTGTTCTAATTGTGTAGGTAGAAGAAACCACTGAAACAGAACCACATTGATATCCTACAATATCAAGACTGCACGTTTCTTGTGGATTAAGGGAAAGGTTGCTTTCATTTCCTTTTTCCTTGTATTGAGAAAGCTCAGTTGCTTTCTTTCTACTTGAGATACCAAGCATGAGTAAGCCATAGTCTCTAAAAACTGGCATTGGGGAGCCTGGGTGGCACAGTCGGTTAAGCGTCCGACTTCATCCAGGTCACGATCTCGCGGTCCGTGGGTTCGAGCCCCGCATCAGGCTCTGGGCTGATGGCTCAGAGCCTGGAGCCTGTTTCCGATTCTGTGTCTCCCTCTCTCTCTGCCCTTCCCCCGTTCATGCTCTGTCTCTCTCTGTCCCACAAATAAATAAAAACGTTGAAAAAAAAATTTAAAAACTGGCATTGCCTTCAGCAGCATCATGGGCACCTAGTGGATGGGGTTAATGGGAATGTTTACATTTAATTGATCAAAGAAAAGTACTTTTACCTTTTGTTGGCTTTCCTGTGTCTAAAATACATCAACTGTTGGGGCACCTGGGTGGCTCAGTCGGTTGAGTGTCTGACTTTGGCTCAGGTCATGATCTCATATCTCGTGAGTTCAAGCCCCATGTCGGGCTCTGTGCTGACAGCTCAGAGTCTGGATTCTGCTTCTGCTTCTGTGTCTCCCTCTCTTTCTGCCCCTAACCCACTTGTATTCTGTCTCTATCTCTCTCTCAAAAATAAACATTAAAAAAATAAAATAAAATAAAATAAAATAAAATAAAATAAAATAAAATAAAATACATCAACTGTTGACACTCAAATTCAATGAACTGTCCTAGTCTAAATGACAGCCATTCATATAACATAAGTGTCTTCACAAAATGAAGAAATGTAGAGAGGTTTTCTGAATGGTAGAGTGGTGATAAAGGAAAAGTACTGAATGGGGATCAGGTGAGCCAGGATTTAATTTCATCTGGGCCATCTAATAGTTTTAGATGCTTCTCCTACTCATATCAGCTCCATCTCTGTGGTTCACAGATTACTCATTTGCAAAATTAAGAGTAAAAACCTTGAGTTCTAGAATTGCATGAGTTTTGTGGACTCTAAACATCCTTTTTGATTGACTTCTAGACTGAAAATGCCATTCGCATTTATTGAAATTCATAGTCCAAGCAAGGGAAGTAATAAGGAAAAGGACTTTGCTAAGGTAGAAGTGATCTGCTGTCCTTTCCTTTTTTATATTTGCAAATGGTTGGGGCAGAAAGTGCTGTGTGTTCATGTGTGGGCATATATCTAGTCATGAATTTGTGATGAAAAACCCATCTGGAAAAAACTCGCCTTATAACATTTTGCATGCGTCTATACCCTATTTCACTCTATACTCAACTTGGAATAAACACTGTGCTCTCAGCCAAGGATGAGTATATCCAGCGTTAGTCATAACTATCCTGTTTCACCCACTCAGGAGAAGCCCACGCCCTTTCTGCTCTGTGTTGCCCTATATTGTTTTCAATCTTTTGCTATAGGGAAATTCTGCCCAGCTTCCAAGATTCCCAAATGATCCCTGAGCACAGAACAGCCAGAAAAAATACCTCTCCAGGAGGTTTGTTAAGTATCTGTCTGTGAGGACAATTGACTCCAAGAGCAATCGGGCTTCAAAGAACTCTGCTTGGAATTTTCTATAGCTGCAATCCCAGCCTGACGGTAATAAATCCATACTAGGCACCTTTACAGGCAGGCAGTACCTCCATCTACACATAGTCACAAACTGATATTGTACTGAGGCTTCCTCCTAGTCTGGCCATTAAACTAGGCATTTCATGTATGTTTCCTTGCTTAGTCCCATGACAACATGGTGAATGAGACAATTATCTACATTTTCTATGGCGGGAGTATGGCCCAAACAAACCCATTAGGTTACTCCTGTAGCATGCCCTTTTAGCTTCCCTCTTGACTGTGGATCAATTATGCCTTTGCGAGCTGAACTTCATTCCCTTGGTTTATGTGTATAAACCTCAGATGTTACTGCATTTTATATTGTTAAAAAACAAAATTCAACCAAGTAAATTTGAAGATCTAATTGACTTTACTAAGCGATTCATGAATTGGATAGCATTCTATCTAACAAGTAGAAGAAAGCTCTGAGGAGTTGTACAAAATGGAAGTTTTTATAGGAAGGAGGGTGGGGCAAAGGTCATTAGCAAATGAAGAGAAATGATTGTTCCAGGCAAGGTCACTATTCCTTTAGGGGAAGGGCCAGCGGTCTTATTCCAGGTGAATTACCTCATCTTCTTTTGCAGAGATGGAGAGGGCCCATGTGACAGATTACCTCTTGATGCTGATCAGAAAATTCCTGACTGGTCCACTAAGACTACATTTCTTTCTTTCTTTCTTCTTTTAATGTTTAGTTATTTATTTCTGAGAGAGAGAGAGAGAGAGAGAGAGCACACACGTGAGCTGGGGAGGGCCGGAGAGAGAGAGAGTGAGAGAGAATCCCAAGCAGGCTCCACGCTCAGCATGAAGCCCCACTTGGGGCTGGATCTAATGAGATCATGACCTGAGCAGACATCAAAAGTCAGATGCTTAATGGACTGAGCCGCCCAAGTGTCCCAAGACTACATTTCTAGGGGAGGTTGAAACTGCAGTTAGGTTAGGTATTAGCCTTGGTTTGGTGACTTGGCCTAAATGATACCATTTTGGGCCTGTGTTCGCTTTTTCATAATATCTACCAGAACTATTTGCACAATGGTATGTAAACCACTAGCCTTTTGAATAAAAGTCTGCCCTGTTGCTAATGTGCAATCAATCAATCAATCAATTAATATTTGGGGAGCATTGACCACTGGAGCCTTTCCATCTGATTGAAGATGTTGCAGTCTTAACTACTTGGCACACTGTCATTTGTACTGAGGGTCACAATATCTGACAGATGACTGGTTAAGAGTGTTTTAACTCTTTTACCTTAGAAGAAGACTTTGAATCCTCTGCTGACATGCTTGTTTCATGCAGTTTCCAGACAAGTCACAAAAACACCCAAGGTGAAACTCAAGCTGAGCAAAAGCAAGAGCATGAGCCAGTGCCTGAACAGAGGAGAGGGAGTAGAAGTAATTCCAGGAAGAGATCTGATCATCATTTCAGGTAACACTTTTATATGGACAAGATACGCAGTTGGGCTGTGACAAAATTGTTTTTGAGATTTGTAATGGTAAAGCTTTTATTTTATCTTTAAAAAAAAATTTTTTTAGTGTTTATTATTTTTTTTTTTTAATTTTTTTTTTCAACGTTTATTTATTTTTGGGACAGAGAGAGACAGAGCATGAACGGGCGAGGGGCAGAGAGAGAGGGAGACACAGAATCGGAAACAGGCTCCAGGCTCTGAGCCATCAGCCCAGAGCCCGACGCGGGGCTCGAACTCACGGACCGCGAGATCGTGACCTGGCTGAAGTCGGATGCTTAACCGACTGCGCCACCCAGGCGCCCCTAGTGTTTATTATTTTTAAGAGAGAGACAGAGAGCAAACAGGGAAGGGGCAGGGAGAGAGGGAGGTACAGAACCAGAAGCAGGCTCTAAGTTCTGAGCTGTCAGCAAAGAGCCAAATGCGGGACTCAAACTCACAGACCAGGAGATCATGACCTGAGCTGTCGTTGGCTGCCTAACCGGCTGAGCCACCCAGGCCCCCCTGTAATGGTAAAGCTTTTAAAGAAATGTAGTCAAGACTAAAAACGACAAGCCTCCCATATCCTGTTTAGTCTCCATCAGGCTAGTTTGCAAAACACAAGGCTCAGTTTGTGCATACCTAATTTGGGCAGCCAGTTGATTGTCTTGGAAAACAGCTCAAAATTGAGCTATCCCAGCTGCTTATTTATAATTCTGCAATAATCCTCTGTTTGTGGGTCTCAACCTGCCAGGAGAACACGAGGTAAGGCATAGTACAAAGAGCAATTTTCTTGAAAATCAAGAAACCTCAATTTCCTTTCTCGTGGAGTGTTTCTAAGGGATGAAAAGTGGGAAAGGAAACTAACGTTTACTATTGTTTCATTTAATTCCTTCAACACGTTGAAGGGTATTATTACCTCTGTTCCCTAAACAAAGAAGGCTCAGAGAAGATGATTCACTTGCCCTCCTCACCCACGATTTGGGGGCACAGGCTGGTACTTGGTGCTGACTCATATCCAGTGCCAACTCTCCTACACCCCAGAGATGCAGGAGAAGAAAATGTTCCTTAAAACTCAAGTTTGTTGGACACCTTAAAATATCCTTATGAATTATTACTTAAATTACTTTGGCATAATAATTCCACTGAAAACAAAAACCTTAAAGTCTCTACTATACATATGGATCACTAGCAATCTGCCCTTTTTCTTTTTTCATTTTTTTCCCTGAAAAATTGTAAAATGGTAAGTCTTGGCTATGTGGGAGAGGGTTGGTACTTTATACACTTGCTTTAAACTTGAGATCTTCTTTTTCCTTCTAAATAGACTTCAGTTTTTAGAAGAGTTTTAGATTCACAGCAAACTTGCGCAGAAGGTATGGAGATTTCCCATCTACTCCCTCCCACCACATGTATACAGCCTCCCTCAGTATCAATATCCTGCACCAGGGCGGTACATTTGTTACAGTCAATGAACCTACATAGACACGTCATTAACAACGAAAGTCAGTAGTTTACAGTAGGGTTCACATTGGTGGTATTCATTCTCTGGGCCTGGACAAATGTATAACGGATGACATATATCAACCATTACAGTATCATACAGAGTATTTTCACTAAGAATCACTAAGTATTTTCCTAAGAATCCTCTGTGCTCTGCCTGTTCATCCCTACCCACCCTTATCCCTCAACCACCAATCTTTTTATTGTCTCCATGGTTTTGCCTTTTCCAGAATGTCATATAGTTGGGATCATCACTACATAGCTTTGTTGGATTAACTTCTTTCACTAATGATATGCATTAAAAGTTTCTCCATAGCTTGTCATGGCTTGATAGCTCATTTCTTTTTAGTGCTGAATAATATTCCATTGACTGGATGTACCATGGGTTACTCATCCATTCACCTACTGAGGGACATCTCGGTTGCTTCTTGGTTTCGGCAATTATGAATTGCTGTAAATACCTATCTGCAGGCCTTTGTGTAGACATAATTTTCACATCAAGGAAACAGATACCAAGAAGCAAGACTGTTGGGTGATAGGGTAACAGTTTGCTTAATTGTGTAAGAAACCACCAAGTTGTCTTCCAAAGTGGCTGTATGGCGTTAGAATGATAGCATTCCCACCAGCAGTGAATGAGAGTTCTTGTTCCTCCCCATCCTCACCAGCATTTGGTATTGTCAGTGTTCCAGATTTTGGCCATTCCGATAGGCATATGGTGGTCTCTCACTGTTGTTTTCATTTGCATTTCCCTGATGGCATATGATGGGGAACATCCTTGTCTATCCTTATTTAGTATATCTTTGGTGAGGTGTGTGTTTAGGTCTCTTGCTCATTTTCTGATGGGATTGCTCATTGTCTTGCTGCTGAGTTTTTATGAGTTCTTTTATGAGTTCTTATTGCTGAGTTTATAGTTTGGATAACAACACTTACCAGATATGTCTTTTGCAAGTATTTTCTCCCAGTTTGTGGCTTGCCTTCTCATTCTTCTGATAGTGTCTTTCTCAGAGCAGAAGTTTTAAATTTGAATGAAATTTGGCTTCTCAATTCTTTCTTTCTTTCTTATAGTTTTTATTTTATTTTTTATTTTTAATGTTTATTTATTGAGAGAGAGAGAGAGAGAGAGAGAGAGAGAGAGAATGAGTGGGGGAGGTGCAGAGAGAGAGGGAGAGAGAATCCCAAGCAGGCTCTGTGCTATCAGTGCAGAGTCTGAAGCAGGGCTCAGTCTCACAAATCATGAGATCATGCCTTTGGCGGTGTATCTAAAGAGTTTAGAATCTTTTTTAAATAACAGAATATGTGTTTGTGATTCAAAATGTATTCATGCATCAGACCATAAGAGGATTAGATAATTTGAAAGCATAATTTGAAAGAATTTTCAGGGCCTTCTAATAAATAGGCTTTAATTTGGATAAGACATTAAATATGAAAAGTGAATATTCATAACTTTTCTTTTGTGAGATTCAGAAAGTTGGCAGCAATGTCTCCTATTTCATTAACTTTTCTGAGTCAGAAGGCAAAGGTGCCTTGAATCACCTAGCAAATCATCATACAAAGATGTGAAGTCAAACGTCATTATTTTGCTGAGCCTGATGGGCTGCAGCAGGCAGGCCAGACAACAACCTTGTCTAAACGTTTGACAGATTTGGAATTTTTCTTGCCATGGTCATTTAAACATGTAGTAGGTTTGTCCTAGTATCTGTCACACAGAAAGGTCCTTCTATCTACTTCTAACAGACACACAGCAAAGGCTGCAAGAATGAGTCATGCTCACGGACAGGATGCCATAGAAAAGGTTTTGGCATCACAGTCCTCTGAAGTAGAGAAAACTGTGCCCGTCCCCAGGGACCTGCCTATAAAGTTTTACTTCGTCTTCCTCCCACTAACTGCTGCTACCATTCTACAGAATATCTTGTAAGCTAAGGACAGAGTCTTTTGGAAACTAACAAAATAAGGCCAAGAAACTGAATCCTTAGGGGTATGAAATGTTAATGTGCTAGGAATTTCTTTAATAAGAAACAATTTGAATTCCTTGTATTACATAAGCTAGGCCTAAAAACAACAACTCAGTTCTAGGCTTTCCCCTGTCCCCTTGGAAAATGCCCTGAATTTTTTCCTATCAATGCAATGTAATTATACAGGTCATGGGTTAAATATATATATATTAATTTTATATGTTTATTTATTTTTAAGAGAGAGTGAGTGCACACAAGCACAAGGGGAGGGGCAGAGAGAGAAGGAGACACAGAATCTGAAGCAGGCTCCAGGCTCTGAGCTGTCAGCACAGAGCCCGATGCGGGGCTCGAACTCACGAACCGTAAGATCATGACCTGAGCTGAAGTCGGACACTTCAGCTGAGCCACCCAGGTGCCCCAGGTGAAATATATTTTTAAGGTACATTTCAGCTTAGTTGGTCACAGTGTGTCAGAAGAAAAAAAAATGGTGATTTGAAAGAATTCTCAGTGGGATAACACTAAGCAGTTATTTCTTGCTCATCAAACCAGTGTAACTGCAAACAAGTCAATACATGTACTCAGAGGAAGATGTCTACCCTCTTCCTAAGAGAGGGGTAAGTTTTCCTCCTCTGGAATTAAAATATTCCTATGAGATTAAATTATTGATTGAAATATGGGGAGACTCAGACTGCCTGAGTGTCAGCTAAGATGCTTTTGACTGCAAATCTAACTTAAAATGGCTTCAGTGATAAGGGAAGGTATTACTCAACTGGCAGTCCAAAATGGGACGGTTCCAAAGTTGGCTTCATCTAGCGGCTGTGTGTTTTTAGCTACTCCCTCCTTCCGGTCTTACCCTAGGCTGGCTTCCCTCAGGGGCAGAAATGAATATACCAGCCCCAGCCTCATATCCATGGACACCACTATATCCTGGGAAAGAGGCCGCTGGAGCCTCTAGCACAAATTATATCACACACAAGTGAGAGTATTGTGTTCTGACTGACCTCAGCCTGAAGTCCTTGAGCAGTCTTTGAAAAACAGCCTGAGATGAGCTTGATTGAGCTAAAGTAAACAGGGTCCGCTCCTCAAACCATTTCCCACACAATGGCGAGGGGTGGAAGGGACGCTGAACATTCCCTTGCAATGGTCACATATATTCATGAAATCCTAGCCAATGTTTCATGTATCACAGCAAATACCTAAGAGCATTATATATATGTTTTGGATGTGAGGGGTTTTTCAGAGAAACTCACTGTAAGAAAAGGAAAGTCAACATTATTCGTAATTGTAGGGTTTAAGCTTAACTAAGAAGTGTGCACCCTGCCTCTCTTGTGCTACATTTTTCTTCTCATGCTGTAACCGTTGACTTTTCTGCCCTATAGGCCACTCCTTGAGTGCCCTGTGCATCCTCTGGGCCTCCCACCCCGTCTCTCACTGTAGCCACTGCTGAAGTGAAAGAGGCACTGAGCAGCTTGGAGCTTGCTTCCTGCTTGGGGTTTCTCTACAGATACCTACAGGAGCCTGCTGGGCAGTGTAGGGGAGTTAATGCCCACAGGCCCACTTTTGACTAATATGGGATGGGAACTGAGGGTCATTAGTTTCTTATTATGTCCTCTGGGCAGACAGCTCCATGAGCACATCCTCAGAAAGTTGATGGGTTAAGCTCTCTAAGCATCTTGTATTGGCTTTCCATCTTCCCCCCTCTTTCATTCCCCTGTGCCTCACTTCTGCTCCCTGGGATCACTTCCCAAATAAATGCCTGCCTCAAGGCTTGGAGTCAGGCTGTGCTTTCAGGGATGTCCCGGGAAAATGGCAGTAGGTCATAGGTGACACTTATGTAGACTATGTATATGGCAAACATAAATGTTACATTGCTCCCAATGTTACATTGCTCCCAGTTTGGGAGCTCCCAAACTTCTTCAGACTAGAGCAAACTCAAGTCTTGGCTTCTGTGCAAAAATTAGATTCCCCATTCTTTGAGGCATCCTATATAATGCCCCTCTCTCTCCACACACCCCACCCCTGTCTTTCTCCCCACATCCCACCATCTCATCATTTTTGCCATTTCCTGCCCATGTGTTGCCCTGTTTATGTGCATTCAGAGAGAGTTAAAGTAGCTCACAAGAAGCCTGAAGTGGGGGTAGAGATGGGGAAACAAAAGTGGAGGTACCAGAGGTGCCTGGGTGGCTCAGTCGGTTGAGCAGCCAACTTTGGCTCAGGTCATGATCTCACAGCTTGAAGGCTCATGAGTTCGAGCCCTGAGTCAGGCTCTGTGCTGACAGTTCAGAGCCTGGAGCCTGCTTCTGATTCTGTGTCTCCTTCTCTCTCTGCTCCTCCCCTGTTTGCTCTCTGTCTCTCTCTCTCTCTCTCTGTTTCTCTCTCAAAAATAAATAAACACTAAAAAAAAATTTTTTTAAGTGGAGGAACCAGACAGACAAGCTCATGTTGGGGGGGGGGGGGCGTTGGTGGGGGATGAGCCATGTGAGAAAAGACACCAGCTGGAAGGTTTGCAACAATTCCACATTCCAGACTCACTCCTGGTAAAAACCTATCTTTGTTTCCTGCCCTGTTCTCCCAAGAAAGGTGGTAATTCCAGATGAAGGGAGGTCATAAGGACTTGATTAAAAAAAAAAAAAAAAAGCAGCATCTAAAGTGTTTCTAGCCTAGGCATTCTATAAATACCTCCTGTAGTTATTGGGCTAATTTTTCCCTTAGGCCCTTCTTGTTCCCCAAAGTTTAAAGCAGCATCTTCTCCTTTATAATCTCCCGACAACCTTTGCTACAAGTTGATGTTATTTCATGTGAAGCTGGGCAAATGTTTACCATGATGAGGCCATTAGTTGGAGTTGTAGGGGCAGCAAACTAATTTTTCTCACTTCCTTCATCCAAGAAAGGTTGATGGAAGTACAAAGCGCTGAGCAAATGCTTAGTTGTTCTAAGTACACAGCACTGCCTCGATGGCAGAAGGGAAAGAGAGAAAAGCAGAACAGAGCAGAAACAACACTACCTGCACCCAGGAGACATTCAATGTCATTGTCGGTCTCTCTAAACTCTTCCTGGGATTTTCCCAAAGGTTTCAATTCCTGCCTTAAGAGGTACCCTACACACAGTGGAGTGTAAGAACACCACATGTTAACCAATATTTTCTCCCCAAGAGGTCAGGATGGAAAAAAAAACTCACATGAGCACACCAGGCATGTTGTTTTCAGCAAACATCTTTATTTCTATTCAGGGTGATTTGAGCTGGAGGCAGGCCAAAAGAACTTCAGAGAAACTTATTTGTAGTTTTCATATCTTAAGACCATATGTATGTATTCTCTGCCCCCCCCAACTTGATTGAGGTATAATTGACAAAATAAAAATTGTGTATATTTAAGGTGTACAACGTGATTTGATACAAGTATGCAGGTGAAATGGGTACCACAAGCAAGTTGATCAGCATATCCATCACCTCACATAGTTTCCATTTTCCATGTGTGTGGTGAAAATGCTTAGGATCTAGTCTCTTAGCAAATTTCGAGTGTATAACACAGTGTTATTAACTGTGCTCACTGCGCTGTGCATTAAATCCTCAGAACTTACTCATCCTATAATTGGAAGTTTGTACCCTTTGACTAACATTTCCCATTTTCCTCCATGCTCCACTCTGGGAAACCACCATTCTACTCTGTATTTCTATCAGTTTGACTTTTTTTTTTTTTTTAAGATTCTACATGTAAGTGATATAACATTCGTCTTTCTCTGTCTGGTTTATTTCACTTGGTAGTGTTCTCCAGGTTTACCCTAATGTTGCTGCAAATGGCAGGACTTTCTTCTTTCTTATGGCTGAACACTCTTCCATGCACATCCGTCTTCTTCATCCATTCATCTGTTGACGAGCACTTCAGTTGTTTCCATGTCTTCACTATTATGAATAATGCTGCAGTGGACATGGAAGGGCAGATATCTCTTTGAGACATTGATTTCATTTCCTGTCGTTATATCCCCAGCAGTAGGATTGCTGGAACATACGGTAATGCTACTTTTCATTTTTTTGAGGAACCTCCACACTGTTTTCCACAGTGGCTGCACCAATTTACATTTCCACCAACAGTGCACAAGTGTCCCCTTTTCTCCAAATTCTCACCAACACTTGTTATTTCCCCCCATCCCCGGCCCACCCCACTCTCGCTCTCTCTTTGCCAATAATAGCCACTCTGAAGAGTGAGGTGGTATTTCAGTGTGGTTATGATCTGCATTTCTTTGAGGATCAGTAATGTTATCTTTTCATGTACCTGCTGGCCATTTGTATATTTCCTTTGGAAAACTGTCTATTCAGTTTCTTTGCCCTTTTAAAAAATTTTTTTAATGTTTATTTATTTTTGACAGAGACAGAGACAGAATGTGAGTGGGTTAGGGGCAGAGAGAGATGGAGACACAGAATCCAAAGCAGGCTCCAGGCTCTGAGCTATCAGCACAGAGCCCAACGCGGAGCTCAGACTCACGAGATGTGAGATCATGACCTGAGCTGAAGTCGGACGCTCAACCAACTGAGCCACCCAGGCGCCCCTCTTTGCCCTTTTTTGAAATTTAAACACATTTTTAATTTAAAATTGTTTCAGTAATGGTGTTGGGGAAAATGGATATCCATAGGCAAAAGAATGAAATTGGACCCTTATCTTACACCATTCACAAAAATTAATTTGAAGTGGATTAAAAACTTAAATGTGAGATGTGAAACTATAAAACTCTTAGAAGAAAACATAGGGAAAAAACTCCCTGACAATGGTCTTAGAAATGACTTTTCCTTCCTCTTTCTTTCTTTCTTTCTTTCTTTCTTTCTTTCTTTCTTTCTCTCTTTCGGGGTGGATATGATGCCCAAAGCACAGGCAATAAAATAAAAAATAAACAAATGGGACCACATCAAACTAAAAGCTTCTACACAGCAAAGATAATAGTTAAGAAAATGAAAAGACAACCTGTGGAATGGGAGAAGATATTTACAAACCATGTATCTGATAAGGGGTTACTATCTGAAATACATAAGGAACTTGTAAAACTCAATGGAAAAAAAAAAAAGAAAAAAAACCAGCAAAATCCATATAAACAAATTCTTAATAAAAACAAAAAAGTTATTCCCTAGTTTATCTCATAGTTAGGTTGCATGTAGTTTATGTTCAACTAATTGTTATGGTTAGTGATTTTATTTACAATATTCATAGAAATAAATTGTACATGTTTCTTATGATGTAGTAAACTTTTTCCTGAATGACTTTGAAATCTGAAAGAAAGTATTAGCAAAATTTGAGCTGTTGCAATTATAGGTCTAAGAAAGACCCATTCTATATTATCTGTATGGCAAAACTTGTGAGCAGAATTTCCTTTATTTATAATTCATTTGTGGTTATACCTTGGGGGTCTTAGAAGCTACTCATTTGTTTTCAAAACCTCTCTCGGGTTTAAAATTCTTCTGAGTAAGGAAAGAAAGCAGCCTAGGCATATGGAAAAGTTCCTTATCTTGAGTGGCCATTAATGGAATCAAAACAGAGCCTAAAGTCAGCTTTACTAGACAAAAACAGTCAGGAGCCACACAATAACATCAAACTTCAACATTGTTAGTCAAACCTCCTGTTTCTCAACCCTGAGTCTTAGTAGGACATGTGAGTTAGTAAATACATGAAGGGAAGTAATGATTCATTGTTGCTATTTCTATCATTCAAAACAGAAAATTACTAAGAGTGTTTCAGTAGATACTTTTTTCCGCTTTTTGATATATTAACTATTAGGAATGAAATAGTAAGCAGGAGATCTTCTAGTAGTGACGGGGAGGGGATTTTAACAGAGAAGATGGTACTCCTTTTGGAAACAGCCTTAAAGACACGGTTGGGGTAGTTTTGTTCCTGATAGTGGCCTCTTGTAAAAGGGTTACCAGTTGCTTGGTCCCCTTGGATTATGTCCTTTTCTTGGTCACCATTATCAGTATCGGAGTTGGAACTCTAACTTAGGACATAGCATATGAGCATAGAACATTGAGAATTAAGACTGGAAGGGAAGAAATTCAGTGTTTTATCAACTGAAAAGAAAAATGTTTTGATATGACAAAGTAAAGTAGTATGTAATATACTCTTTATAATTAAATGTCAAACCTCAACAAAATATGAAACCAATGGGAAAAATAAAATGTCAGTCTGTGTTGTGTATTAACTTTTTAATCCTGGCATCTTACAACTTTGGCCTCTCTCAGTTGCACAGCTGATCTATTATATGTATACACCTCTTCAGTCTCTTCCTCTCTAGTTGGTTTTTTTCTATTAATATCCACATAATGGAAAAATATCTCTGATCTACTTCTTTTTGACACTCTATGATGTTAATATGTCCTTTTTCTGAAATAATTTTTCTAAAATAATAGTGGACTTCTCTTTCTGAGATTATCATGATAGTCATTCCTTTGGAAGCATCCTCTCCTCCCTTCTTCCCTGAATCATTATGTTTTTATATTTTTGCTCCCTTTCCTGGGTCAGCACCTCTGTGGGCCGGTCCCGAGGCAGCCTGGGCCCCACACCATGGAGGTGACATTGCCAGTGACTGGAGCTCTCAAGGCCTTACTTCCCTGATCTGTACAATGGAGAAAACAACAGGAATAACAATAATAGTCCATGCGTGGGCTTTTAGGATTCACATAATAGCCAATATTTACTGGACATCTACTGTGTCCGGCATAGTGCTGCATGCTTATCTAGGTTACCTAGTTCATTCCTTGTAACTATTTGGGGCACCTGGGTGGCTCTGTCGGTTGAGCATTCTATGCTTGATTTGGCTCAGGTTATGATCTTGTGGTTGTGGGATTGAGTCCCAAGTCGGGCTCTGAGCTGACAGTACAGAGCCTGCTCAGGATTCTCTCTCTCCCTCTCTCTCTGCCCCTCCCCTGCTTGTGCTGCCTCTCTCTCTCTCTCTCTCTCTCTCTCTCTCTCTCTCTCTCAAAAATAAATTAGAAAACTTAAAAAAAAATGACTATAGAGCTGACCTCCAAGATAAAAGCTATTATTATCCCATGCAACACATAGGAAAATTGATGTTCAGAGAAGTGAACTCACTTACCCCATTACTGCCAGCCAGTCAGTGTGGCAGCTGGGATAGGAGTTCAAGAAGTGTGAGTCGCAGGCCTTCCCTCATACTTCCCTTACCATATTCCCGTCATGAAACATGTAGCAGAATATGTGACACAACAGCACTTGCTCAGTAAATGTTTATTATTTATTATTATCTTCTTTTTTTTCATAACTTTATTGCATTATTTAGAGTTCAATCCAGGCAGCGAGAGTGGAGGACCACCCAAACTGCCGGCTGTTCCAGACCACTCTGTGGGCCATCATGGCACCCGGGGCATCTCCAAGGGTAGTCTTCCCACTGGGAACTGACTGCTAGTTTACCTGCTCTGCACCCTGACTGCCTAACACAGTTTAGGAATTCAGTAGGAAGCTGATGCATGAGGGAACATATGAATGTCTCAGTAAATGAAACAGCTATCTCCCTTTGATCTTTCTGGAAAGCAGCAAGTGGTTTCCTCTACATTTCTTTTTGAAGTAAGCCACTGCCTGAGCACCTCTCCACCATCGTCTCAGAGAGATCAGTGGTGATATCACAGTCAGTAAAGACAATCGAGATCTGAGATAATATTTATTTTCTAACCAATAACAAACTCAACATTTAATTAGTAAAGCTCTGTATGTTTTTTGTTTATTAAAAAAATCAAATTGATATTTTAATGAGTTTTTTCATAATGTTGAGGAAACAAAACAGACCTCTTCAAATGTTTTATCTAAAATACAAATGAACAAATTCCTACAAGTTCACAACCTTTGTCTGTGCAGAATCAGGACACCTCTTCGATGAGATCAGGATAATTTGTTTTATGTGATTTGCAGTTTCTGGTAATGACTCTCCCATGTTCAAATAGTCTAATTTTACATCATACCTTTGAAAGAGCTGGGGAAAGTGTGTATTTCTAGCAGACAGAGCTGACTACTGTCAAATTCTCCCAACTTCTTTCAGTTTTCTGGAAACAATTCTGAGGTATGCATAACTTGATGGATTTATTATTAGCTCAGCCGTGAGTCATTCTGATGCCTGACACTGCTGAGTTTGGTGGGAGTTGGGATTATCAAAAATGACTCAGAATGGATCTGGACACAGTCAAGTCACAAAACCCGGTCTCAATTGGAGTACTTTTGCTTCCTTTCAGTCTGCAGGCACACACCAGATCCCCTCCTCCACCTCCACCAGCCCCATTACCTCGGGGCTCCGGAATCACCTTCCACCATCTACCAGGCCAGTGTTCTGCACATTCAGCTGCCCTGATCCCAGTGGGAGTGCAAGAAAGAAAATCTTAGAACTTCTATCTATTGTTATTTTAATACATTTTATTATAAAAAAAAAAATTTAATGTTTATTTATTGGGGGTGGGGGAGGGGCAGAGAGAGGGAGACACTGAATCCAAAGCAGGCTCCAGGCTCTGAGCTGTCAGCCCAGAGCCTGATGTAGGGCTCTGACTCACGAACCCATGAGATCATGACCTGAGCTGAAGTCGGATGCTTAACCGACTGAGCCACCCAGGCACCCCTTAATACCTTTTAAGTTCAATTTTCATCTATTCTTTAAAAATATACATAATATATTTACGGTTTATAAATAAATATACATGTATTGAAGATGCTCAAAACATCCTTACCAGTGGGGTATATCCCAATAATAATAACAAAAGAATAGGTTTTAACCGATAAGGATGTATGAGAAGACAGTAATCAGCCAGGGAAAGCCGGATGTTTTTGATTGGCTATATGTGATGCATATGCTTTGTTCCCCACTGACTTGGGTAGAGCGCAGACTGATAGCATTGTCAGGTACCATGAGGGGTCACATGAGCAGGACACAGAAGCAGGGTCCTGGGGACTTTGAGAAGTGAGGACTTTGTGTAGGAAAGACAAATGACAGCGCACCCAGTCGTCGTCCTTCCGAAAGGTAGTTCTGGAGGCAATTTGATTTCCTTGAAAAGGAGAAGGAAGGTCGCCTTAAAAAATTTCAGCAGGTTATTTACGGAAGGAGCAAATCTCTAATTTGAGTACTGCTCTCTTTATGAAAATTTTGAAACAGTACAAATTCCCAAGCTTAATCTTTCCGGAAAAGCTCCTATATCGTCATTATACTGCAGAACATGCCTGCGCTAGGGAATCAATGAACTTGAAAAACCAAATCCTTTCGTAATAATAATTCTGAAGCTTTTTATCTCTATATGATATGAGGAGAGCGGTGATGATCCCTTCAGAGAAAGCCCGAGGGATATGAAAACTTGGGTTGTTTTCAGGTTCATTTCTGTGGAGGACATATTGAGGACTTCTTTCTCTCATGCCACCTTGCATGTGGGCAGGAGAGGTTGGGACCACTTCCTGGGTGATGCAGAATAGGATGAAGCCAGCTAGAATAGCTTGTGGTTGAGTGTGTTGCTTTCACACCATCTTTAGAAAGAGTTGGTTGGAAAGCTACTGGATTGGCATGTCAGTTATTTTCCCCCAAGACACAGAATTTTAGTAACTTACGCATTCCCCTTCTGCAGTCTGTTAATTTGCCTGAAATTTTATTACCAAAGGCAAAAATTATTGAATAAAAATCCTTACTTGATCTTTATTTTTCAGTTTAACTAAGAAAACCTGAGGCCATTTTTTTTTTTTTTAAGTAAGAGATTTCAGTCCAAAGTGGAGGTATCCAAGGTATACGAAACTGGCTTTTTATTTTAGAACAGTTTTATTTTGTAAAGGATGGTCCAGTGTCCCAAGGCCAGATATTTTGAACCTTGTTTCCTATATCAGGGAGGAAGGAAATCTGCAGGTTAACCCTGAATGAGAACGAGGCTATTCTGGCTCAGAGTTTTTGAATTGGGATCAGGGCTGAAATAAGACAAATTATAAGCCATAGAAACACTTACCTCAATGGCCAAGGAAAATTCCTAAGGAAAGAAGAGAGAGACAGGGGATAGAATACACTGAAGAGCAATTTCCTTCTAATCTGTTGGACAATTGATGCTATTTAACATGAAATGTGTAGGCACCTGACCACAATTAGGGTGATTCACTGCTAGGAAGCTTGCATTATAGTTTAGGATATGAATAAATGAGCCTTGGTATAATACCATGCAAAGAAAAATTTAGAAAGCCTGTCAGCATTTCCATTCCATTAAATTTACATTTTATGAATGGATGAAGAGGAAAATATTAATACAGAAAGTACAGGGCTAAACATTTACCGTATAGGTTCACTTAGCCTTCTGCCCATCAAGACACTTTTAGTTTTAGAAGGATGTTGGTCAGTTGATCTCACTTCAAATAAAATAAGATTTACTGCTGAGGTTCTGATAAATGTCTTTGAAATGCACTAGGAAAAACTGCTCTTTTATTTCTTTATTTTCTTATACTTAAGAAACAATATAATTCAAAAGCAAAAACTCAATGCATGTGGGTTGGTACGCAGGATGCGAAAGAGACACAGTCTGTTTAAACTTTCAGGCTAGTCTGCGTTTAAGAGTGTAAGGAGTGTTTTATGGTGTTGCAATGTGGAGGCTATGTGGAGGCTATGGTTGGAAATATCAGGGTCAGCCCACACACCCTTTGCCTGTATTATAGATTTTATTTCATGTTCCTCCCTTTCCTAAAGCTTTGATCTGTCCTCTACACTGCCTGAAAGTCATTCAGTATGTTTTGGGGAACCAGCCATCTCCTTTGGAAGTGCAACTTCAAAAAGGTTGGCTGACGGCATACAGATGATAGCAGCTTCTAACAGAAATGGCTCTATGCTTTCTCAGCTTCACATGTAACACTTGAACAAGAAGAGGACTGTCCATCAAAGGATGATTCTAGAGGCACTAGATGTTTTTACTCACACTGGTCCATAATGGATGGCAATTTTATAGCCACAGACTATGTTTAAAGCCTCCACACTCCTTTCCACATCGATGGTTCAACACCCCAATATTCAGCCACTTCTAGAAATAGGTGTTTTGTTGTCCCCCCACAACTATAAACAGCCAGCCTTTACTGACACTAACACTGTGATGGGATGGCCACCTGTGAATTACTACGGTGTAGAACTATAGCATCTGAAACAGGAGAAGGCCCCAGTCAGACCCACATCCCAGGACCCATGTCAATGTTCCTTCCACATCCAACCTTTCCAGGAACACAGCTTGCCTGCTGACAAGCCAAGGAACTTAGCTGTGTGTTTTTACTTAACCTTTCTGTTCAAAACCTCTGAGCCATCCTTGACAACTCTTTCTTCCTAGCTGAACAAAGACTCACCGAGGGTACATTATACAACAAGCAATGTGCCAGCTACAGAATCACATGCACTGACGCCGGGTGAATGGAGGCATGTTTCAGCTCACCTGTATTGCCCTCTGAGGTTCCAGAGCACCAGGTGAGGTTGGTGTGGCCTTCCTCCATAAGGCACAGTCATGGCTATGACTAATGTCACTTGACTCTTTCTACCTGTAGTTCTGTAGTTGTCCCCGCCTCCTATCAGGTCAACCATCTAAGTGTTAGGTAGAAGCTAGACACAAGCAGTGGAAGGAATGTCCTAAGGCAGAGACCCTCATGGTGGAGACATGAGCCGGAGACGGAGTCCCTCAGGACGGAGACATGAGCTGGAGGCAAGGACAGTGATCAACAAGCTGCACATTAAAAGCCTGGGAGCTCAACAACCTGAACTTGTGGCTTCCGGAAACCTTGGGGCTGACAGATGAAGAGCCACAGGTGCAGAACATGTGCTCTCCCCTTTCACTTCTACCCCAGGGTAACCCCAAGACACGTTATAATGCATTTGCATTACAGGGACAGCACTCCCCCCATGGAGAAAGGCTGCCGTGACAGTTCTGGTACAAACCTTGTGGAAAGAGTCCCCCAAATGATTGGAAGCAGCTTCCATTAGAGACCACCCACTGTACCTCACAGATCCTCCCAGCCCAGAGACCCCAGAATATCCAATCCCAAAACAACTTGAGGCCTGGTTTTCCAGGAACATGCCTGCTCTCCCACCTTGAGAATGTACTTTCGTTTTTATTTTATTAAAAAAAAAAAAAAAAAATTAAGTTCATTTAAGTAATCTCCACACCTGACATGGGTCCTGAACTCACGACCCTGAGATCGAGAGTCACATACACTTAGTCTACTGACTAAGCCAGCCAGGTGCCCCTGTATTTTCACTTTAATAAACTGCTTTATGCTTGCTACTTGCCTTCTGGCTGGCTTTATTCTGAATGCGGATCCCCATGTGAATCTTCTGCAGGGGAATCCAAGGACCTGGAGCTCTATTCACATAATTCAGACTCCCCTGACCCTAACAAAAGGGTGTCTGTTCACACTGTATAAGGACCTGTTCTCTACCCCCTGCCACGCTCTGGTCTAGTCTCTTGGTACTGGTTCTGTGGCTATTTCAGTATTTGCAATGTAGTCTCCTCTCCCTCCTTCCATCTGCCCTGCACACAATACAAGTAGAGCAATCTCCCATCACACAGATTGAGAAGGCATTCTTTTTCTCGTTCCCCGGGAGCTTCTTACTATGGCCCAACATATCATTCTGGCAGTAGCTACAACTATCCTCCGGGGCTCACCGCGCTGCCTCATCAACCTTGAATATATTTTCCTTCTTCCCCTTCTGCCTTTCTTCATTCTGTTCTCTAGTCTGGAAATTCCAACCTCAACTCCTGTGAAAAGCTGGCTTCCAGTGACTTGCCCATGCTGAGTTAGTGTGTGGCCTCTGGTGTCCTAGAGTCCTCTGGACAGACCTCTTTTGCCACACTTGACACATTGAATTCTAAATGTTGCTCACGTTTCTGTCTCCTTGCTACGACACTGAGGTCATTAAGGTGAAGAACTTTCTATTACCAGCCCATGACAAAGTCCCTGGTATAGAGTGGTATTCAGCATATATATGAAATCACCCAACATGCTAACTGCACAGTCAAAAGAGTTGGCTGTTTTTGTAACAATGAATGTTTTAGAAGAGACTATTTCTTTTAATAGGCTTACCCTTTCACAAATAACTGATCAGTAGCGTGGTGTATAGCATAGCAAATCAATGGCATATTTCCTGAAAAGGTAGTTATTTATCCTAAGACCCAGGCTATAAATATCACTTGGATTTTGGTTCAAATAGTAAGTTTATTTTTAATTCATAAAAATCCATTTCAAAAAAAAGATAAATGACATTGTGGGAATTTAATTGCTTGAGATGTTCACTTTCACCAGAGTAGAAGTGAAACAATGAACTGAAGTGAATTCACTGGCCAGACATTCAATCTGTTGTGGATATTTAGAAAAAGTGGGAGGGCACCTGAGTGGTTCAGTCAGTTGAGCGTCTGACTCTTGCTTTCTGCTCACCTCACCATCTCACAGTTTTTGGGTTTGAACCCAGCATCGGGCTCAGTGCTGACAGTGTGGAGGCTACTTGGGTTTCTCTCTCCTTCTCTCCCCCACCCATGCTCACTCTATCTCCCAAAATAGATAAATAAACATTTTTTTAAAAGCCTCAATTTGCAGTGCAGTAAAACCCTGGATTGCAAGTAACTTGTTCTGTGAGTGTTCCACAAGATGAGCAGACATTTCTAATAAATTCTAATTTGATAAACAAGCAACGTCTTGCGATACGAGTAGTACGTGATGCAGAACATCCCATGATCACAACTGAGTCAATGGTTCTTCTCTCTCTCCCTGTGGGATTATGTGTGATCGCCAACACAAGATCCTCTAAATCCTCAAAAAGAGGCAAAAGCAAATGTCATTTGATAGGTTTCTTGTTAAGGTTGCATGAAAAGAAAAAAGACTCCATTGAGCCAATAGATAGCAGCGATTCCATTAGTGATAGTGAAAATCGTCCCACGAAATAACCCTCCTCTCTCTCATCTGCCTCACACCAGCCATGAAGGTTTTCAAAGGTAAGTGTGGGTTAATTTGTTTATTTTTCTTTACATTTTGTATTTTCTTTATTATTTTGTATTATATTACAGTATTGTGATCATTTTTATATGAATATTTTTGGGTCGTGGAATGAATCATCTGAGTTTCCATTATTTCTTATGGGCAAATTAGCTTTGAAATACAAGTGCTTTGGATTGCAAACATGTTTCCAGAACAAATTATGCTCATGAACTGTATTTGCTAATTTCCACAGTGTAAACACTCCCACCTTGGTCAGTTTCGAGCCACCAACGTAAGGTGTCTGAACACATTTGGGAACTGGTGTGAGCTGACTCCAGCACCAGCTCATGACTGTGTGGAGAAAACGCACTCAGAGGAGGCAAATAAAAACACTCCAGAATCCTGCTTCTCTGGGGGTTGTGTCCTTGTTATTTCTTTGTTTTGATTAAGAAGATGGAGTTTAAGACCAACCTGGCAAGAGTACTGGCTCGGCCCTAGAGGTTTGGTGCTGGCCAAGTTGCTCAGACTCACTAGACCTCTGTTTTCTCACCAGCAAACGGGGCTGGTGATACCGGTAACAACCTTTCAGGGTTGTTAGAGAAATCACACTGCATGCCAAGGGCTTTATGTAGCACCTGGCACTTTTGAGCACCTAGCAGATGTTATCAGTTGATGTTGGTGACAAGGTAGTAACAATAATCCTTTTCTCTCGGTATAGTCTCCTGGGGATGCAAGTGCTAGGTTTTGGTGTTAGCTCCCTGGCTTGTGCCTTCTGGCTTCTACAGACCCCAGTTTCCGTGTCTGGGATCACAGTCAGTTTCTTTGATTTCTTTGCCTCATGCTTTATTTTGCTTTTGTGTGGGTCTCTGGGTGCTGGTCAGTTCCATTGACTTTGTCTACCTTAACCTTTTATGGTTTTCTGAGTTTTCATTTCCACTTGGTCTGCCTCATCACTGCCCAGCTCCCTTGCACTTCATCAAAAATATGTGGATGATTCTTTAAAAAAAAAAAAAAAACAGTTCTTGGTGGTGATTATCATTTCTCATTTTTAACAACTTCTAACCTGTGGCATAATAAAGTGCCAGATTGTCCCCACTGCTGAATTTGAGACCAAGTGCCTCAAATGTAATAAAGCGTGGATCCCAATTAAGAATTTTTTTGAATTTAAAATAATAATGTTAAGAATAAACCCCTATTTTCTTAGTGAACAGCAGTTTATATATGTTAGCTCATTTAATTTTTAAAACAACTCTTTGGGGTAGGTATAATTATTCCCAATTTACAGATGAAGACACTGAGGCACAAAGAGGTTAAGTAATTTGTTATATAGGCCACGTAGCTTATGGAATATTTAAAGTTTAAAATGAGATCAGAACCCAGAAGAAGCTGCCTCCATAGACTGAGTTCACTTCTTTACTCAACTTGTGTAACTTTTTGGATATTTTTTTTCTGAAATATGCTTACCATTATGTAAATTCCATTAACCACAATTTGAGGTAACACTAAAATCTTCTATTGTGATATTTTCCACTTACTTTCAGTTCGTTTTCCAGCATTTTATTACATTCTTATTAATGATAGGAGTGCCTAAGTGGCAAATGAACAGTGAGTGGAAACTATGAAGGTATTTAGACCATGCTCTTACCAGTAGACACCCAAGGTCTACATCTTATCCATGTCTGGGGTTGAAGATACAGTACGAGTGTCAGGCGCAGCAGAAATGTACGTGGACTCAACTTGAGATGTTCCTGCGATACATAAAATACACTTAATTAATCTGGGTGTGAAAGAGACAATCAACACTCAGAAATCGCCTATTGAAAACATAACAAACAAGGCGTGAAAAAGCCATTCGTATTACTGGAGAGGAACAAAGCACAGCGGATCACAATATTCTCCCGCCGCGGTAGCAGATGCAGGGAAAAGTTAAGGCAGCAGGCCATTGATTGGAGGTCCACCCGATTCTCCAAAAGGGCAGAAGCTCTGGCTTCTTATGGAAACAGACCGAGAATAACCTTGACTAAAGATCATTGGAAAGCAGAGTGATTTTCTAAATAATCAGGTTTTTACTTTTATGCAGATTAAGCCAGAGTCAGCCAGAGGTGCTGGCATTTTCATCTGTCTGATGATTGGGGGACCTGTGTCTGTCCCAGGACTCTGCTTGTACTCAGAGTACAAGTACTCTACTTGTACCCCAACTGCCCCATCTTCCTTTTGCCTCTGCAGGCAAGTGCCATGTGCAAATTGCTTTCCTTCCCCCTGCCTTGTTCCAGAAGGCTCTGAGCCCAGCATGGACCAGGCACTGCACTCTGCATTTTGCTGTGTTGTCTCATCTAATCCTCTCAATGAGTCTCCGAGAAAGGCATCAGGCTCCCCTTTTACAATGGAGAGAGCTGAGATGTCAAGGGATTAATTAAGGAGCCTGCTTAAGGCCAGAGACCAAGTACCTGGTAGAGGCCACACTTAGATCTCTGGAACTGGGTACCCATGGACTTCCATTTACAGAGATGCTTACTGCCAGCCACCTGTCATCTTGCCCAGCTATAGGCCAAAGGATGCATTTCTCTTCTTTTATACCCTGCATGGAGTCCACATTCAATTTTTTAATTAAAAAAATATACACACACACACAACAATTTAGGGTGACATCGCAAGTTTGATTTCCTTTTATTACCCCTTCCTATTATTTAATCTTTTCCCTTCCTTCCCCCTTTCTTTCTTTCCTTTCTCTCTTCCTTCCTCTCTTTTTCTTCCTTCCTTCCTTTTCCTTCCTTCCTTCTACCTTCTCTCCCTACCTCCCTCCTTCCTTCCTTCTTTCTTCCTTCCTTTCTTTCTTTCTTTCTTTCTTTCTTTCTTTCTTTCTTTCTTTCCTTCTTTCCTTTCAAACACCCTCAATGCATAGGATTGACAGATTAATCAGTCCTTGATGATTGAAGGGTTTGTGTCTGTCTAAGGCTCTGCAGTGACTCAGCCCCAACTGCTCACTACCTAGGAGCATTTGGTAAGAAATCAGAGAGGATAAATCTCAATCTGAGAAATCATTAATGGTCCATTAGTCACTTTCTGAGTAAATAGTTACTCCTGCAAATGCCGTCATTCCGGAATCTACTTCTCCACGGATGTGAAGTGTGTAAGTGAATCCATGAAAGTGGTTTTGGCCCTGAACACACAGAGGAGAGGTAATGGTGCGGTAATGCAGAAATGTTCTTGGAACTATCAAAATTCCCTACCATCAAGTAGATATTGTTTCATACAAAGGAATACTCATGAGCCAGAAGAAAAAGAAAAATGGTTATTATTGTACAACATGAAAGAGATTCAAAATAGAAAGAGATTCTACTGTAGTTTCTACACGTTATCTTGGCCATTAATGTAACTTCATGGTTGGGTTGTGAGAAGCTATATTTGGTCTCATTCTTTAATATTTAATAGAACTCTGATTTTTAAAGCTGAGCAGTTCACATGGATTCAGTTAACAAGGCTCATGCCTTTGCTGCAAAGAATCATTTGTACCGTAGATACACAGCTTTATAAATGAGCAGTGTTACCAAAGCATAACCGATGCTTACTGCGCTGCTGTTTTATTTAATCTTACACTGTTATACTGCCAAGGATCTCTCTCTCTGCCCCCATGTTAAAGGAGATTCTGTGAGAGGGATTGAGGCCCACAGGTGAGTTACTGGGGAAGTTCTCCAATTCTCTTTGTTCACATTTCGTCAGTGCTAGCAGTGTGCCCAATTCCTGCTGCTGAGTACTGCTCAGAGCTGGGTGCTTTATAAGCACACAGTGTATGTGAATAACAAGACAGCCTCTGAAATCCTCCAGGACGTCCAGGCACTCATGGCCAGTGAGAACAGAGGCCATGGGAGCCAAGAATGGAGGCAAGCAATGGAGGATGTGTCACCTCATGGGGGAAATATACATGGGTGACCTACTGTGCTCCTCTGTCTGGTAGGTGTCCTGCAACAGAAATTAAGTCAATCCAGTCCCTGCCACCCTGCAATTACACCTTCTTGTAATTACAGTTGCCCATGCCTGTGTTTTGCTTGCTTCCTTTCTCATGTTCCCATGGTGAACGGTTTACAGAATGGGACCATGCATTCGTTCATTCATTTAACAAACAGGAGATGGGACCCCAGTATTGTGCGTCTTTTACAATCTCCCACTGTGAGTCCAAGCTAGTCCGTGTTTCTCCAGGCATCTGTGCGCACGTGTGAGTGTGTGCAGAGGTGTGTGTGTGTGTGTGTGTGTGTGTGTGTGTGTGTGGTGTACATACAAAATAGGGGTGTGCTAATGCAGCTTTAGAGGAACCAAAGAGAATTCTCAAGGCCATTTAAACTCCTATCTTCAGGAAAGTCAATTTCCTCTACGAATAGGTAACCAAAACAAATCTGGACTTCCAGAGCTCCATATGTTTAGGGTGGAAGGCAGCAACTTAGTTAAAAATTCAACCAATTACCATGCGCTTCTGTTTCCTAAGGGATGTGTGTTCAGGAAGAGAAAACATTAGCATCCTATCCATCAAAGTAGAGAACACATTGTTTTATCTCTTTCCCTAGGAGTTTCAGGAATTTCCATTATATCCTGTGGGAATTGAAACATCCTTCAAAGGTAATCTGCTTCATGTTTCACCCTCTATCTTATCTACCATGCATTCTTTATGCATATGCTGGTATCAAGGAAGGGATCTTTATTTAGAATGATATTGTTTGGAAATCAACAGTTTGGCATCAGTTGACATACTCTCTCACTTAAAATATTTATAGCCAGAAAAACTTCAACGTTTCATAACATCTACTTGGACTTCTGATAAAGTTTTAAGGACGTGATTAGTACATATCTGGTTGCAGAACCTAACGGCCAGTGTGTCTGATCTGATCAATTTCAGGGCAATGATTGGAACTCCTTCAATCATGTGTCCATCTGAGTTATGCTCGTTTGCATTGACAAGACAGAACTTTGAAATGTGTTAAAAGTGTGGGTTTGGGGAATGCTGCTATGGTGGTTGCAAATGTTGGAGAGCCAAGAGTTGGTTAACAATTAACAGAAAAGTGATGGAACACAGACTGTGGCCATAATAGCTGGGGAGTCACTGTAAGAAGAAACTGGGGGAGGTGTAAGTAAGGAGCAGAGAGAATCTGGAGTTAATCAGAGCAGAAACTGTGTAGTTTGTGGATAGGCACCCGAGTTGGGGTGGGGTGCTGGTATGGTACTCAGAGAGACAGACAGTCCAAAGAGTCTGGGTGGGGGGGATTATTTTTCTGTCTTGTGTCGCTACTATCACCCTTAGCTAAATAATATCATTCACTAGAGGCAACTCATTTCCAAATAAGAAACTCCATTGGAAAAAAAAAGAATCGATGTTCAAAATTCAAAAATATGCATTATGTGTTATGAATATTTTATATATTGCAGACTCATCTTCCTCTCAAACCCTGAAAAATTTCTCGGCATGCTGTGCAATGTATTGCCTATTCTATTGTACAGAATGATAAATTCAGGAGCTATACCTTAGTGCATTATTATTTTGCTTACTGGCAAACAAAGAAGCAGTAACGGGAAACTAATCTTTCTAAAAAATAATCATGTTCACTAATATGGTTGCCTGTGGGTAAAATATGGCCCACAACATTCTGTAGATTTTGGGTTTTGGCCCCTCAGTGTTTTATTTTAATTTTTTAAATGTTTATTTATTTTTGAGAAAGAGAGAGGGAGAGAGAGACAGAGAACACAAGCGGGGGAAGGGCAGAGAGAGAGAGGGAGGCATAGAATCTGAAGCAGACTCCAGGCTCTGAGCTGTCAGCACAGAGCCCAACATGGTGCCCAAACTCATCAGCCTTGAGATCATGACCTGAGCCAAAGATGGATGCTCAACTGACTGAGCAACCCAGGTGCCCCTTAAAATGCTGAATACAAATGTCTTTAGGCTGATCAAGTTTTCTCCATTCCTACAGGGTTCTTCCACTCCTGGTTTAATCTTTGCAGATTCATATACATATCTGAATTCTGTGGCCCCAACACTTACAAGTGCTCAATAAATGCATAAAACAAGCTAACATTCATTGAAGGCTCACTATTTTGCAGGCATAGCCCTTTGAGCTAAGTACTATTTTACCTTCCATTCTACTGTACAGACAGACCCTACGACAGTTGCCCCAGGCCACCCAGCTGGTAAAGGGCAGAGTCTGGGTTACAAACTCCACGAGCTGCCTCCATGTCCACAATGTAGTGAACTCTCTTTCACTTTATGGAGGATTCGTATTCAAACTGGGTTCCTAGTACAGCCCAAGTTTTACCTCCTTTGTAGATCAGATTCGGAAATGCCTGAAACCCTCATGTGTGCTTGCAGGGGCACAGGAGATGAATTGTCTGAGACCTGAGAGGCTGACCAGAAAAGACCCTCCTCTGGTCATAAGCTCAGCCTTGCAGCCAAGTGCTAGCTATGCGATTTGAGGGGCCCAATGCAAAATGAAGGCATGGGGCGCATGTTGAAAACACAGGAGCAAGTGCAGTTAAAATATAAGACATGAAATGTGTTCTGTCCCTCTCCAGCCTCTTCTAACCTGTAATGGTGGTTTTTGTTTGCTATTTAATGTGCTCTCTCATGGAGAGAGGGACATTCCCAGGGGGAGTGCAGGCTCCCAGGTGCCTGGTGGTTCTGCCCGTGAGGCTCCTGTGGCCACGGGTGACTGGATTCCCTCCCCCTGCCCCCGCCCCACCAACAGCTGCTGCAACCACAGCCAGCCATGGCCCCCCAGGGTGGGGAAGTCCAAGTGCCATGGGCCCATCACACAGTGCACAGCGAGTGGATGATTCAGTGAGTGAATGCATGGATGAAGCATTTCATGAATCACTTTCCAAGCACCAAGAGCAATAAGAGCACCAAGAACCCTCCGTGGGACACACTAACCCAAACCGTGACTCAGACACTCCTTCAGTCTAGGCTTCTCTGCATCCATAAGGTCTCCAAAGACCACAGGGCACCTGGACATCTTGATGGGTCTAGTGGCAGGCGGGAAGGTGTCCAGAATCTGGAAGCACTGGGAGCAGTCCCACGGTGTAGAGGCATAATAGAGAGACTGAGCCAAAAGGTAGGCAGGTGAAGTGTGTTCACCTGAGCTGCAGGTGTAAATGGAGGAGGGAGAGGAGAGATCCCAGACAGTTCATAGGTGTATTTATCCACAGCTGTGCTACTTCAATTCTCTCAGCCTCACTTCATCATTTGAAACATTGCATATTGGAACATGACAACCTTGAGCAGTTATTGTAAGGGTTAAATATTTAGACATTATGTAAGAATGCTCACAACATTTCTGCAACACAGAAAACAATATGCAAGCCTTAGGCATTTCAAAAAAATTTTTAATGTTTATTTATTTTTGAGAGAGAGAGAGACAGAGCATGAGCAGGGAATAGAGAGAGACAGAGGGAGACAGAATCCAAAGTAGGTTTCAGGCTCTGTACTGTCAGTGCAAAGCCCGACGCGGGGCTCGAACCCACGGTCCATGAGACCATGACCTGAGCCAAAATCCGACGCTTAACTGACTAAGCCACCCAGACACCCCTTAGGCATTTTTTTAAGTTTATTTATTTATTTATTTTGAGAGAGAGAGAGAATCCCAAGCAGGCTCCACGCTGTCAGTGCAGAGCCCGATGTGGGGCTTGATCCCACAAACTGTGAGGTCATGACCTGAGCCGAAATCAAGAGTCAGATGCTTAACCTACTGAGGCACCCAGGTGCCTCAAGCCTTAGGCATTTTTTTTTCACTTATTATTTATTATTATTTTCAACCAAAACTAACACTTGGATGTCCAGTCAATATTTAGTAATCAGGAGGTAATTGAAGTATTCCAAGATGTTCGAGACTTTGTAAGGCAAAAAATGTTGACAAAATATCTGTCCTGTGAAGGGCAGGGTGACAGGTGCTGTGGGACATCCAAAATGACATGACATAGTCCTTACTGTCAAGGATGTCTAGAGTGCTTGGAGAGGTCACATGGAAGTAAAGGACACTAGAAAGAAGACAGGGTTATTGAATTGTATGGACAATGAGTGCTACAGGAGCTCAGATGGCAGAAGCCAAGGAGGGTCTCATCAGCAGGTCCATGGGAGTCATACCCTGTAGGATGGGAGGTCCCCAATATCAAAGGATAATTTTTAGGTAGGCAAAATCATGACTCTCTTAAAAATGTCTTATGAACACATGTCAAGATTTTATTTTACTTATGAATTAGTGAGGGAATCGTTCAAATTAAAAAAAAAAAAAGTTCAAGAGAGGATCCAAAGAACATATATATGCACTTAGGAATACTGAAATAAATAAATAGATGCAAACTGGCCTCTTCCCCAGGTGGGAAATCAATTATATCTCCACCAGAACAAAATTCATTTGCATCTTCTCTGTGGACAAAAATCACTGGAAATTACTATCAGTTTTCTACGACTTACAGAGTTATAAATTAACTCAAGGACAAGCAAGGCGCAGGCCCCAAAGAAGCAGATAATCCCGAGGGGTGTGCCCAGCATCCCACTGAAAGGTTACTCAGCGTGATGGTTAATTTAATGTGTCACCTGGACTGGCCACCAGTACCTGGGTGTTTGGTCAAACACTGTAGTCCATGTCTATGAGATGTTTCTGGATGAGATTAGCATCCAAATCAGTAGACTGAGTAAAGTAGACTGCCCTCTGTGATTGGTGGGCCTCATTCAATCTGCTGAAGACCCGAAAGGAACAAAAAGGCGGAGTGAGGGGAGGTACTCCTCCTGACTCTTCCTGCCTTTAGACTTCAACCGTAATATGAGCTCTTCCCTGGTGCCCATCTTGCTGGCCTTTGAACCAGAACTGCACCATCGGCCCTCTTGGGTCTCCAGGTTGCAGTCCAACTGCAGATCCTGGGACTTCTCAGCATTCATAATCGCATGAGCCAATTCCTTATTATATTTGTATAATTTATGTGTAATTTGTGTAATTATATACAACATATGTATAGCACTACTGTTAGTTCTGTTTCTCTCTAGAACCTTGACTACACCCAGTAATCTTCTCTACTGTACCCATTTCAAAGTGTGGTCATTTTTCCTGACTCCTGTGCAGTCAGGAATGTGCAAGGAGTTGTGGAAGAGACGCACCTGTTTGTCACCATGGACAGAGAAGAGAGGAAGGTTCACAGATGGCATTGGCTGGCATTGCCTGGACTTCTCTTATCAGACAGTGGGTAGTTACTACCAGGCTAGAGGCAGTTCAGGACCTCTCAGGCTTTAGGAGCCTCCTAGGCTCCTAGGCTTTAAAGACCTCCTAGGGCTTTAGGAGACAGCCAGCTCTTTCTGCTAAAGGGTCCAAACAGCCTCTGGCCATTTGAACACCTTAAGGTGTATCACTTATTTGCACCTTGCTCAAGGTCAAACAGGGGCTGCGTTCACCAGAGTCATTTCCTACTTCATAAAAGTTGAAGGCAAGACAATAAAGAAGTGGGTCTCCATGGAGGAGGGGAGTAGCTACGTAGTATTTACAAGGTTATAGGAAATTCATTCCATTTCTTGTGGATGTCACAGCAATCCTACAAAGTTAGTAGCATTGGCCCCCATTTTCCACAGGAGGAACTGAGATAGGAAGTTGTTTTCCCAGAGTGAGACTTACAGGGGTAGAGACTTACTCCAGGCTTTATACCTGGACCAGGAGTCAGGAAAGGAGGGCTGTGTTTTGTCCGGGGACAAGGTGGTGGTCAGAGTGTTGAGGCCTGAAGGTGGCAGGTGCTAAAGATTTTACTCTGGCCGTGACTTTGATGCAAGGTCGCTGCGTCGATTGTCTAAGTGTGGCTTCACCACTGGGCGTGGCAGATGGGCCAGTGAATCCCTGGGAAGGCCCGAGAGCGTTCCCAACATTGCTGCTTATAGCTGCAGGCAAGTTGCTTCATCCCGCCGAACTTCTGTTACCTTATCTATGAAACAGACGGGTTTGGGCAAGAACACTTCTCAGGCCTTTTTCAGCAATAGTGCCGTGTGACTCTAAGAATCTCAGAAGGTAACTGAAAACAGTAACGTGCAGTTGAAACCAGCTTGTCACAAGCACTAGGGAAAATATGTTTTAAAACAGTGAGTTCTATCCAAAGAGGAACTCAGCTCCTCTGTAAGTTAAGCCTGCCAATTCTCTCTGCCCGGTTAAATACAATCCTTCTCAGCATTTACTTCCCTCCAGGTTAATAAACATCATGGAGTAGGATACTTTCAGGATACAGTTCCTTGTTAAGCTTTTTAAGGGCATCTTTGGTATTGGCCCATTGGTATTGGTGTGACCGAGAGGCAAAGAGGTCTGTGCCCGGCACTCTGGACACCACAAACCTGGGGGTTATTGACTGTCCAGCTGTCTCCTCTGGTGCCATTAGCCTACGCCGCCGTGACAGGTCTGCTCAGACTTCTCACCTTCACTGTTGATTATAAAAACCCAGCTGGAGGCTGCTCTATGCAAACCCACAAGCTTAGCATCAAGTGAAGGGCAAGTCAGCCAGCAGATGAGGTAAGCGCTTGAGAAAACTGACTCTGGGTCTGGGCCCGGTTTTTACCACATTTCCAGGAGTCAATCCTCCAGCTGGGCCAGGCCGAGATCACACAGCCAGCATGTATGTTCCAGCCCTCCCGCCTCCTGACTCGGGAGGCTGGGTCTCCCTTCCCTGACGCCAGTGCTCAGGCCATTGAGGGAGGACATGCAGGAAGTGTATCAGCTGATGAAGCTCCAAAGAAATCCCTACTTTCTAAAGCCTTCTCCTAAACCGTGGCATTTTTCCTAAAAACCCCCAGGCATTTGCCAAATGTTATAGGTCATATGTGGTGAACACAATATCCAAAAAACAAAAACAAAAACAAAAACACCTGGATACTTATCTGTTCATTCAGTCACTATTCAAGGAACAGATACCGTGCACTATTCTGTGCCATGCACCCTTCCAACAACAGGTGATATAATAACGACAGTCCCTGACCTCCTGGAACTTGCATTCTACTGGGGAGAGTCAGACAATGAGCAAATGAATGTTTGATATGAAGAAATATGCAGAAAAATAAGGCAGAGAAAAGGGTTTAAAGGGTGATGGAAGGATGTTATTTTATTCATGACGTCCAATAAGGTGACATTTAAACAGAGATCTGATTGAAGGAAAAAGTTGCCCATGAAGTGACATTCCAGGCAGCAAGTACAAAGGTCCTGTGGCTCATATGTGCTTGCAAGTGGGTGGAACAGCACGGAGGCCCTTGTAGCTGGACTGAGTGATCAAAGGGAGAGTAGGAGATGAGCCACAAAAGAGGGTAGGGGGATGGAAGCACAGATCAGAATGAAGCTTCTGACCCATAGTGAGGACATTAGCTATAGGAAAGCCATCACTGGGTTTGGGACAAATGAGTGACATCCTCTGACTTATATATTTAAAAGATCATTCTGACTGCTGTGTGAAAAATAGAATTAAGAGGCTCTGGGATAGAAGAGAGACAATTAGCAGGCTGCTGCACTCATCTAAATCAGAACATCTCTAAATTTAACGTACAAACGGACAACCTGGGGACCAGATAAGATGCAGTTCTGACTCGTCTTGTCTAAAGTGAGACTGAGATCCTGCATGTCTAACAAGCACCCGGGCAAGGCTGGTTCCACAGCTCCACACACCACACCCTGAGTAGCAAGGGTCTACGTGATACAGAAGAGTGCCCCATGATAGGTAGCGGTGAAATTGATGAGCAAACTTCAGATTCCGGATGCACTTTGAAGGAAGAGCCAACAGGGTTGTTGGTGGACCAGAGGTGAGGTGAGAGAAGAGTTAATGGTGTTTTGGACCACACACTGGAAACACAGAGCTACCGGGTATGGAGCAGGGAGAATACAGGAAGAATTGGGTTGGGGTAAAAAAAAAAAAAAAAAAAAAAAAAATCAAGAGTTTCATTTTGGTTATGTTAAGTTAGAGATGCCTGTTAGAAATCCCAGTGAAGGTACTGAGTAAGCATTTGGGAATATAACCCCAGAATTCAGAGACAAAGTCTGGGCTTGAGATAAAACTCTGAGAATCATCAGCTTGTACAGTTGACCCTTGAACAACTCGGGGGTTCTGGGAATGACCGCACAGTTGAAACTTTGTGTGTCACTTTTGACTTCACAACTTAACTACTCAGTATAGGCTTAACGCCAATAGCCTACTGTTCTTGTTGACTGGAAGCCTTACCAATGACATAAGTAGTCAATTAACCCATATTTTGCATGTTGTATATATTACATACTGTATTCTTACAATAAAGCAGGCTAGAGAAAAGAAAATGTTATTGAGAAAATTGTAAGGAAGAGGAAATACAGTTAAACAGTACTATACTTGGGGCGCCTGGGTGGCTCAGTCGGTTAAGCGGCTGACTTCGGCTCAGGTCATGATCTCGTGGTCCGTGAGTTGGAGCCCCACGTCGGGCTCTGTGCTGACAGCTCAGAGCCTGGAGCCTGTTTCGGATTCTGTGTCTCCCTCTCTCTCTGATCCTCCCCCATTCATGCTCTGTCTCTCTCTGTCTCATAAATAAATAAACGTTAAAAAAATTTTTTTTAACAGTACTATACTGTATTTATTGAAAAAAAAAATCTGTGTATAAATGGACCTGAGTGGTTCAAACCCAAGTTGTTCAAGGTCGGCAGTAGTCTATATTTAAAGCCCTGTTGCTGGACAAGATCACAGAAGGTATGAATCTGGATAGAGAAAAATACTGAGGGCTCAGCCTTGGGGTGCTGCAGTATTTGGAAGCTGGGAAGATAGAGAGGCTCCAGTAGGTGTGTGAAAAGCTTCCAGTGAGGGAGGACAAGAGATAAGGATCTGGAAATCAAATGAACAAAGAATTTCCAGAAGGAGGGTCATCACCTCCAACCAATGGTGCTATAGATCAGTATATGAGGACAGAGAATGAACTGTTGGATTTGGTGACTTGGAGGCCACCAGTGGCCTTGATGACAGCAGGGTCAGTGGAGTGGCAGGGAGTGTTTTGGATTGGGGTGGGGGGAAGCCTGGTTAGAGGTGGCTCAAGAGAGAATGGAAAGGGTAGAGGTACAGGCAGAATCTGGACAATTCTTTAAAGCAATTTTGCGGTAAAGTGGAACTGAGAAATCAGGCAGTAGTTGGAGAGAAATTTTTTTAGGAAGATGTAATGTTACAGCATACCATCGTTCTGAGGGGAATAATGCAGGTTAGAGAGAAAAACCAGTGATTCAGAAGGCGGAGGCGATTTGAAAATGATTGTCCTGGAGTGGATGACAGGGCTTGGCCATAGATAAGCACATGGGCCATTGTGTCATGTACCAGGAGAGAAGGCAGAGTGTGCACAGATGCAGGTGGGTGGTAGATTTGGTCATCAAGGGATGTAGAAGTTCTGTTCTAATTCTGTTTTTTCAAATAAGATGCAAGTTCATCAGCTAAGAGTGATGCCCAACTGGGAAGTCAGACCAAAGTTGAGTAAAAAGGTCCCTGTTTTCACAGGATCATGTTCCAAGCATGAGGCCAACAGACTAACCATTGTGATAGAATGTTCTGGGGGCTGTGGCAGAGGTAAGCGCCGGATGCCATGGGATCACGTGGAAGACCGCTAAAACCAGCACGGGTACATCAGACAAACCTCGCACCCACGCGCCCCATGTCAAGGTGACATGACCCAGTGGGAGTTGGCCATGCAGGGGTTGAGTGTGGAAATAACATTCCTGGAAGAGTGCCCTGCTGAGGCTGAGATTGCCTGGCACTTCCGGACCCCAGTCTGCCCACCAAAGCCCTATTCCTGCTAAACTGAGAGAAACCAGGACTGCCACCATGGAGGTGTGGTTCCTGTGAGGCTAAAAGCAGCAGCACAAGGGAAGAGTGGGGACTGAAGCCCAGCACATAGGAGGCCAGCCTGACTCTGTGTCTGTGAGGTTGCATTTGCCCCAAGTGGGGTTCCGTGCTTCTAATCTGTCCACGCCAAGAAGAGCCGTTTGCGTTTTCTAACTGATATAACGTTGTCCTACAGGCTGGGGAACCCAGCTAACCTCTCCAGCTTTTCAGTACACTTCAGAGTTGCAAGCAATTTTACTGGGTACTGAGTAAAAGAAACAACTCACTGAACTACTTTAGCTATGGTAGCAAAAGTCTTAGGTGAGCCTCCCTACACTTGGGTTGGTGTTCTATCTCCTTGGAAGCTCAGAGTTTTGAAGATGGGAGGGCAGCCCTGCTCCCTTGGCATTGGAGGCCACACCAGCCTCTCTGGATTTCTACGGACTGGGAGGCTGGGAGCAGGGAGGGGACACAAGCATGTGGCATGAGGTACTTCAGGCTCAAGGCAGCAGAGCAAGACCATCTGTTCCCCACGTGACCGCTGAAGGCTGCATGCCATCCTTCAGACCCGGCTGTGGATGCAGGAAGGGGAAGCCAAGAGACAACCAGGCAGGTGACTCGAGGGTGCCAGCACTGCATGGTATGCTCCATCGAGTCAGGAACCAGGAAGTAGGCATACAGTAGGTGCTCAATGAATGTCTGGTGAGTGAATGGCGGCCAGAGTGGACAACAAACAGTTCCTAAAGAGTAAGCTCGAACCTCCACAGGACACAGGGGAGGTAAAGGAGTGTGAGAGGTGGGGGCAAAGAGACAGGAAATTAGTGCTCAGGGTGGGAAGTTTAAGACTCCAGAAATTCTGACGGGCTGTGTTCATCATCATCATCATTACTGGCACGTACTCCCTCAGGGTGGTACGGCTTGGAAAGCAGTTATTATACTGATAGGCAGCAAATAATTACGCTGTTGGAGCTTGGAAAATTTGTTCTCCGACTAATTAAACTTTATGTATCTAGCTGTTCCCTAAACATTATTCTAATATTGCGCTAGGAACATGACCACCTTATGCACCATGGGCACCATTAGATTGCCATTAGCGCCCACCAGGGAATATTTTCTGATGTGTGCTGATAAACTCCCAAGACAGATGAAGCCGAGACAGAAGGGAGCACCCCATAAAACAAATCTTATTGGACTTTCATTTTGAGCGTTTGGCATTCATAGTTAAAATGATAACGTAGAGCCCTTTTGCTAAACACATAAAACTCAGGGAGCACTATGAGAGCTCTGTCTTTTTATCAGCATTTCATATGCTAGAAAAATGCAACTCTACTGGAGACTGTGTGGCAGTGGAAAGTAAATAGGTCTTACAACTCCAGCTGTGAAATACCCTTGAGCTAAAATCCTGGAGCTGTCGTGAAAACTCCAGTTGTCAGTTTGTCGATGTCATTTCAGAAAGAGTTTTTGAGGATTTACATTGATGTAGAGACCTGATAGTCACCTGTGAAGAATAATGATAGTCCTTTAAAGCAAAGGAAGTCAAACAAACTGCACTGTATACTTTGCAATGTCGAGCATTTTGTTTTATTTATTTGTTTAATAGTGTTAATTTAATTTAATTTTATTTGAGAGAGAGAGAGAGAGTGCACATGAGTGGGGCAGGGGGCAGAGGGAGTGAGAGAGAAAGAGAGAGAGAATCTTACGCAGGCTCCACACTCAGCATGGAGCCCGACACGCGGCTCCATCCTACGACCCTGGGATCATGACCTGATCCGAAATCAAGACTCGGATGCTCGACCGACTGAGCCATGCAGGCACCCCTTCGGCATATAATTTAAAACAATCTAATACCTATGTGAAGATATAAACAACGCCATGTACCTTCAGAACACATTGAGAAGACAAGCTGTCACCCTTAGAGGTGACTTTCATGCACGACATTTCCTAGGAGAAGACCCTTAGAAAGTAAGACTGGAAGGCTGTACAAATATTCTCACCCGGCTGCAGCCTGAGCCTAGCACTCACTTAAGGCAACAACAACAACAACAACAACAACAACAGCATTCATTGTTGTCAACTCATCCTATTTTCTGTTCTAGCACGTTAAAAAATAGATATTTGCTGAAGTTTCTAAGGAATTTTGAATAACTGAACAATAGCATAACTTATAAAATGTAATGAGAAGTCATTAGAAGCTGCTTGTAATATTTCCTGGCTGAAGGTTAGAAATTAAAGAAACTTCCTTGGCTGGGGCTAACACCCTCAAGAAGGGTGGCGTGACCATCACCTGGTGGTCACAGCACAGGACTTGGCTCCAGTGTCACGGAGAGGCCGGGTGAGCAGCTGGGTTTGCAATTCTTGCCCGCACTTCATCTGCATGACCCTGTTCTCTGACATCTCCAAAGTGGCTCTAAATTTCCTGAGAGCAAGATTTATTTTTAAAATATCAGAACTGTAGTTGGAAAATAGATTTTGGATGTATAAATCATAACATGGTAGTTTGGTTTGGCCAGGATCTTGTCTCCCTCTTAACAAATCATTTCTGAAATACAAGCTAACATGAAAACGTGCAATGCTTTGTAAACATGGTGTACTGAATCTGGGTAACTGGATCTCTTGGCTGCCTGCAAAGCCCAGAAACTTCCCTCTGAGCCATCCTGTGCCTCATCGATCCATGTGCTTCAGAGAAGCCAACGTCCTTAGGGATAGCTGGCATTTTAAAGCTCTAACAGGAACAGTGATAGTCACCAAAACCCAGTCTCCCATGAGGAGGCAAGTGAAACTGAGGAGGGAAAGGAATCAACAGATGGAACAAAAAGGAAGAGAACAAACAGTTGTTGAGCACTTCCCGTGTGCCAGAGGCTTTATATACCTTGTCTCGTGTATCTCTCATCAGAACCCTACATGCTGGATTTCGTTATTCTCAATTTATAGACTGGAATGCTTCAAGTAGAAAAAGCTGAATGAGATGCCCTGAATTACTCATAAAGCTAGATGAGCACCTAAGGGAGGATTTATCTCTTATTCATTACTCACGAGAGAAATCTCTGCATACTTGGGGTTAGTGAGGACTTCCTCAGTACCAAGCATTGTTAGTCATCCAAATGGAAACAATAGATAAGGCTCAGGCTCTGGAGAGACCGTGAGCTTCAACAATCCTTCCCCACAGCTAGAAACCTCTGCATATGCCTCAGCCTTCTTCCTAGAACTTTAACCATGTCCAAAGGCATCCAAAATCATAGAAAGACAGCTGCGGTGTAAAGCGTACTTAATTTGTGCCGATTGTTAGTTCTTCAGAGAATCCAAAAGAAACAAGAATTTGAAAGAACAAATATATCCAGAGATTGAACCCAGGGCCATTTGGAATTTGCTACAGTATGGCAAAAATAGTTTGGTAACTTGCCCCAAGCCTGAATATTCAGCGTATGAACATTCTCAAATTGATCTCCACCACCAGGACCTAACTTCCTGCCCAGGGTGGGAGCTTGGGAAAGTCAGAGCCCCAAAAGTGGCCCCATAGACAGCTTTTTGTGTACATTCTACAGAGAAAAGTAAACAGCTTCTGAAGTTCCTGTAGATATGGTCCGATCTCTGTTTTGGACAGCAGATTTGGTTGATAAGCCAAATACACAGCACATTTCTCTATGATTTCCAGAGTTTACTACTGGCTAACGTTTAAGCTCAAATTTCAAAAGGAAAAATAATTTTACCTTTTCAGTTTTATTTATTCAACCAGGCTAGGCAACAGGGTAAGTAGGCAACTTGACATTTACATTTTAACTGCTCATTATGCTGACAATTCCCCCATTGTTCTTCAGAATTACTGTAACTGCTTAGTCTCTAATCAATGTTTTTCCTCTAGGACTTTCTTTCTATCTGCTGAGAAAGGGATATTTGTTGCTCTTGAGAAGATTCTGTTACCTCAAAGTCACCACAGGTGAACTAAATTGTTCTTTTATGGGGCCTTCAAAAATATTTCGATGATATTGCAATGGCCTCCTCTGATCGAAAGACTGGAGAGAGGAAGTTGGGAGAGTGACGTGAAGGAGAGATTGAAGCACAAAGCAGAAGTGTTGTGCCTGTGGAAAGGAGCAGCCTTGCGGACGCGGGACCGCTGTGTGGGTGCGGATTCCCTTCATCCGCTGGGGAATGTTGTTACCAGACGACCTCACTCCCTAGCCTGGTTGGTTAACTGAGATGTCACTAACCCCCCAAAAATGATCACCGAGAGAATCAGCAACAAGCAGTGTCATATTTTTCTGTAGACAAGGAGAAGTCTCCCTAAACACACAGCATTCCTGTGGGGCCCGCGCCCTCTCTTCCCCGCCGGGTGCAGGCGCTTCCTGGCAGGCCTCCCCGGCGGCAGCTGCTTGGCCACCTGACAGCTGAGGACTTAGCCAGCTGCCACTTGTTTCCGCTACATCCAGAGGTGACAAGGACAGCAGTTCCCAAGGGCTGAGCGCCAGTGCAGAAACACCAAAGAGAGAATGAGAGCCACGATTTGTAGGACAGCTAAGGCAACCCGGGAACTCTGTCGACACCTCTTGAACAGCACCGGGTTATTGGTCGTTTGGATCACTTATTGAATTAATGGATTCTTGCCTTACCCCACCCAACCCAACAGATTTTAAGCGCCTTGTGCCATTCATTTAACACTTTTCTTTATGCCTGTATGAAGCCAGTGACACAGAGGAATGAGAAATAGTTCTTGTCCCAAAGAATATTCTAGGGGTGAAATCAACACCATAAGTGAGTAAACAATACAATTTGATGGCAATTGGGGCATGAAATGGTTAGAATCAGAGGGGAGAATGGTAATAATTGTGTGTTGGACTTCATAGGGCTTTGAACAGTGATGGGTATGGAACCCCGGATGTCCTAGGGTGGGTGGTGGGCCAGCCAAGCCTTAACATGAATGCTGGGAGAGCCTGAGTTTGCACCCTAGCCACTGTGTGAGTTTGCATGGCCCCAACCTCTTGTCTGTGCTCTCTGACAAAATGGAGGCATTGGGCACCCTAATCTTCTAATCTCTTCCATCTAAAAATGTTGTTTGGGGGAACCTGGGTGGCTCAGTTGGTTAAGCTTCTGCTTCTTTTTATTATTTTTAATGTTTATTTAACTTTGAGAGAGAGACAGAGAGAAACAGTGTGAGTGGGGGAGGGGCAGAGAGACAGAATCCAAAGCAGGTTCCAGGTTCTGAGCTATCAGCACAGAGCCTGACTCAGGGCTCAAGCTCACCAGCGGTGAGATCATGACCTGAGCTAAAGTCAGAAGCTTAACCAACCAAGCCACCCAGGCACTCCTAAGCTTCTGACTCTTGATTTCAGCTCAGGTCATGATCTCATGGTCATGAGACTGAGCCCTGCCTCCAGCTCTGAGCCGACAGCATGGAGCCTACTTGGGATTCTCTCTCTTCCTCTCCCTCTGCCCCCCACTGCTCGCTCAACCTCCCCCCCCTTCAAAAAATAAAACAACATAAAATAAAATAAAATAAAATAAATAAATAAATAAATAAATAAATATGTTATGTTTTTGTAAAACACTTTGTCTGGTATGTATGAATAATGCTGGCTTTTGTGTGGGTGTAGTCTAAAAGTATCACAACGTCACACAGAGGCCCTTTCTATATGTTTTGCTTAATGACAGTAATGGTTGCTGAGATCTTGATGTGAAATACACCAAGCACTTCACTCACATAAAACACCTTCAGTGTGCCCATGATCCTATAGAAGAGGCACTATAATTATAATCTTCGATTTGCACATGAAGATGTGGAGACCCAGAGAGGTCAGCTCACTTACCCAAGGTCACACAGCCAGTACACGGCAGAGCTGGGACAGAGATGGAGACAGCCCCCAGAGCCTCTGTTCTCAACCATCTCTGGAGTTGCCTGTAAGCAGCCATGGAGGGATGCTAGCTCCCTGCACCATAAGAAGCTTCACTCTGAAGCAGCGATAAGGAGAAAGAAGGAAAGACTTAGAGACTAGGGTGACTAAAAACACTTGATAGGAGCTGAAATAAACAAAAGAAGGGGCACCTGGGTGGCTCAGTTGGTTGAGCATCTGACTTCGGCTCATGTCATGAGCTTGTGGTTCGTGAGTTTGAGCTCCACATCAGGCTCTGTGCTGACAGCTCAGAGCCTGGAGCCTGCTTCAGATTCTGTGTCTCCCACTCTCTCTACCCCTCCCCCACTCTCACTGTGTGTGTGTGTGTGTGTGTGTCTCCCAAAAATAAATAAAAAATTTTTAAAAATAAACAAAAGAAAAGGTAGAATCAGAGAAGAGTGTCAAAGGGTATGGTGTCTGGTTCCTGGGAGTGTGAATCAGAGGAGTAGCCCTGGAACCGGAATGTGGCTTTGGACCTCAGTTTGGAACAGCCGACTTGGTGGCGAGGAGACCTGAGATTCAGGAATAGTATAAAAATCTGCACCCAGCTCTCATTAATATTATTTATTAGCCAAAGCATTCCTTGTCACTGACAGCACAAACCACGTTTGATGACTGCAAGGCATCACTGGGCATTCTGAAGGGGCATGAGCTACCTGAATAAAATGTTTTCTGCAATTCGATTTAAATTAAAAAAAAATTTTTTTTTACATTTATGTATTTTTGAGAGGCAGAGAGAGACAGAGCACAAGTGGGGGAGGGGCAGAGAGAGAGGGAGACACAGAATCCAAAGCAGGCTCCAGGCTCTGAGCTGTCAGCACAGAGCCCGACGCGGGGCTCAAACCCACAAACCATGAGATCATGACCTGAGCTAAGTCAGAAGCTCAACTGACTGAGCCACCCAGGTGCCCCTCGATTTAAATTTAGTAAATATCTGTTGAGAATCTAATACATGTTGGGTACTGGGAAGTGATTCTGTACTTGCCATTTTATCCCCAAGTTCAATGTGAAATGAGGCATCACTATGACTAGAGTGTAGCCTGACTCATTGTTTATCATAATGTGAATTAGAATCACTACTGTTTACCCAACATCTCTTTTGCAGGAACTTTAAATAAAGAATGTCATTTATCCTCCCAAGATAACCCTGTGAGGCCTGAATAATCATTCTTATTCTGTAGATGAGGAAACAAATATCAAATAAACTCAGCTCTCCCCCAAGGCCTTAAACCCAGTGAGGTGGAACAGAGAGGGACTTGAAAACAGACAACCAAACAAGAGCAGAATTAAATATCTACTGAGATGAGACTATTTTATAAAACAAAAATTAGTGAAAAGATAAGGAATCTTACCAAATTGTCTTTTCCCTACACAGCAGGGAAAGGGGGTTCAACACGGAAATAGACTCACGCAATGGTAGTCAACTGACCTTTGATAAAAAGCAAAGCGATTCAATGGAGAAAAAAATACTTTTCAACAAATGGGGTGGAACAATTGGACATCGACATAAGAGAAAATGAACTTTGGACATAGAGCTTATATCTTTGACAAAAATTAATTCAAACTGGATCATGGGCTTAACATAAAACAGAAAAGTATAAAAGTCATAGAATAATGTAGGAGAAAATTTAGGTGATCTGGGGCTGGTGATAACTTTTTAAGACATGACACTAGAGGGGGCCTGGGTGGATAGGTTAAGTGTCCGGCTTCCACTCAGGTCCTGATCTCCTGGCTTGTGAGTTCAAGCCCTGTGTCGGGCTCTGTGCTGACAGCTCAGAGGGGGACAGTCTATCCCCACAAGTGGCCGAAGAATGGGACCCCTCACGGTAAGACGCTTTCCAGAAATGGCAAACCCAAGGGAACCAGTAAGACCATATTTCTAGGCTTTTTAAAAAGGCTAAGGTAAGCTTTCCTTTTGCTTGTATAAATGGCAAAACCCAGCCTGACCCCAGGTCTGTGTGATTTGAAAAGCCTGCTTCAGATTCTGTGTCTCCCTTTCTCTCTGCTCCTTCCTTGCTCGTGCTCTCCCTCAAAATTAAATGAACATTTAACAAAAATGTTTTTTAAAAACGTGACACTAGAAGAACAATTTGTGAAAAAACAAACTGTTACGCTGGACTTCATTAAAATTAAAAACTGCTCTGTTATAAACACTATTAAGAGAATGAGAAGGCAAACTGTAAACTGTATGTATCCAAAATATACAAAGAACGCTTAAAACATAACAAAAGAAGGCAAATAACTACATTGAAAAATGGGCAAAGATCTGAACAAGCCACCTCACCTAAGAAGATTCACAGATGGAGAGTAAGCATATAAAAAGATGCTGCAGGGGCACCTAGGTGGCTCGGATCAGTTGAGCATGCAACTCTTGATTTTGGCTCAGGGCATGATCCCAGGGTTGTGAGATCAAGCCCCACATTGTGCTCCATGCTGAGCATGGACGCTGCTTAAGATTTTCTCTCTCTCTGCCCATTCTGCCCATCTCCCCTCTCACGCTCAATCTCTCTTAAAAAAAAAAAAAAGGAAAAAGGAAAAGATGCTGCACATCATAAGTCAATGCAAATTAAAACAACGAGATACCATTAGACACCAGTTAGAATGGTGAATCTCTAGAACACTGACCATACCAAATGCTAGTGAGGATGGAGACCCACAGGGACTTCCATTCATGGCTGGCAAGAATGAAAAATGGCATGGCCACTTCAGAAGACAGTTTGGCAGTTTCTTACAAGCTGAACATGGTCTTAGCATATGATCCAGCAGCTGTGCTCACAGGTATCCATCCCATTGAATTGAAAGCGATGTCACACAAAAACCTGCACACAAATGTTTACAGCAGCTTTATTCATAATTACCCCAAATGGAGAGAAACCATGATGTCCTTCCACAGGTGAATGGATACACAAACTGTGGGAACAATGAAATATTGCTCAGTGATAAAAAGAAATGAGACATCAGGCTATGAATAGACACAGAAAGCTTAAATGTGTATTGCTAGGTGAAACCAGTAGGAAAAGGCTACCTACAGTATGATTCCAACTATATGACATTCTGGAAACACCAAAACTATAGAGATAGTAGAAAAGATCCGTGGTGGCCAGAGGTATAAAGGGAGGGAGGAATAGATGGAACATGTGGCATTTTTAGGGCAGTACAACTCTTCCAGATGACACTGTCATGGTGGATATGTGTCATTATACATTTGCCAAAACACATAAGATGTACAACACAAAGAGTGATCCCTCATTCAAACTATGGACTTCAGTTAGTAACAGCATATCAACATTGGTTCATCAGTTGTAATGTGTACCACGCAAATGACAGATGTTAATAATAGGGGAAAACTGCAAGAAGAAAGGGGGTGTGTGAAAATATATTTTCCATGAAAATTTTCTGTAAACCTAAAAATGCCCAAAAAAATAAATTCTATTTAAATTTTTTTTTAAAAAAAAACATCTGGTGGTGTGAGAAGAACTACCCATGCTCACCCTAGGGAAATGCATGCATTCAACCAAGTTCTGGTAGGCATTCCCAGGTAGAACACAAAAGACACGTCCCAACATTTGTGATTGCTATCTTACTATTAGATTAGACTATACCTCCTCCAAATACTATGTCTCCTATTTGGATCCTTTGTAATGGATCCTTTTGGTCACAGGAACCAGCACACCCACACAGTTCACAGAAGTGAAAAGATAATGAGACCTGGATCCTCTCTCTTGCTGTAAGATGTGTACCCCACAGACACATCACTGTCCCCTGATGGAGCACCAGGGAAGCTAGAAGAACCATCAGAGGGAGGAGTATGGAGCCTATCAGGATGGGTCCAGGGCACAGGGACCACCCTGTGAATGGCAGTGAATTTTCTCCTGGGGCAGCACATACAGTTTTGGATGGGGAGCTCTAGAAAGGATGTCCCTTTGACCGTGACTGTTAGAGTGGTTAAGGTCAGGAGTTACCTCTTCCTGGTGACGGGTCTTCAAGTACCTTCCTAGAAACTCAGGCAAAGTACAAAGTGGCAAGAAGTTTAATCTTTCTTTGATCATATTGCAATTCTCTACTGAAATGGCCTCAATGCTTCAGTAAAGAAGAAGTCTTACCTGCACAACCTAATCGACAATTTTGAGCAAAGCAAAGAAACTAGATTTAAATAGAGGCGCTTAAACTCTGGAGCCCATCGGAATGACCTGAGCAGCTTACAAAAGGTACTGATACCCGAGGTTCACCCCCAGAATTTCATTGATCTGGGATGAGATCAGGGATTAGGATTTTTTGAAATTTCCCAGGTGGTTCCAATGCACAGCCAAGTTTGAGAACCATGAGGCAGGAAGCACAGGAGGCTTGTTGTACTTCACCTCTTTTCAGGCCCCCCAGGAGGAGGGGCATCTGTCCATTCCATGGGCTATGACTCAGCAGAGTCCAGCACATGGCCAGTGACTAGGGAAAAATAGTCTACCCCCACAAGTGGCAGAAGAATGAGAACCCTCATGGTAAGACACTTTCCAGAAAAGACAAACCCAAGAGAACTAGTAAGACCACATTTCTACAGGCTTTTTAAAAGGGCTAAAGTAAGCTTTCCTTTTGCTTGTGTAAATGGCAAAACCCAGCCTGACCCCCAGGTCTGTGTGATTTGAAATCTCATGCTCCTTTTCAAAGCCCCAGGGAAGCAGAGATTAGTCAGTTTTGGTTTTCTCTGGCCATTTTGCTGCAGCCACACAAAAGAATATGAAAAGGGACCCAGAAGTTTACAGAATTTATTTTCAGAATCTGACAGGACTTCCGTTCTGTAGACTGTACTCATTTTAGAAGTCACAGGGATGATCACGCAGTTATTGGCTATGTACATGCAATAAGACTTCTAATCAGGAATGCTTAGGAGAGGACAGTGCTATGAGCTGACAGCCCCAAGGAGTCTAAAAATTCACACCTGCTTAAGATTTTTTTAAATCAGAAATAGAGAACTAAATTTAGCAATTTTAAGGCACTCGGGGCAGGAATGCTCACCAAAAAGCAGAGAATAAAAGCGAACAAGAAAATCGGTAACTCGGTGCTTCATTTTGTCAGAATTAAACCATAGTACAAAGTGTCTGCATGGAGCTCGGCGACACTATGGTGTCCTCGATGTCCTATATAGCAGGGGAACAGACATATACCCTGCACCATCCTTCTCAATAAAGACCTGGGGCTATCTGTCCACCAGCATTGGATTAGGTCTCATCACCCCTGACACACTAGGTGAAAGCAGATATCATACCTGATGGGAACTGAGGCAGGCATGTGGCATATTAAGGACATTGGAGTGCCCTTCTAAAATGGTCTCAGTCCTTCGGTAAGGAGAAACAATCTCGCTTTACCATCTGACAGACAATACTGGGCAGACCAACAGGACTAGATTGAGGTTGAGGCGCCTAGCCTTGGCTCCCCATCATAATGATCTGATAAGACTTTAGAGACGTGGATGCCTGAGTGTCACCACCAGAGCCTCAGTTACCTGCCTTCTGTAACTGTGAAGTGCCAGACCAAGGTCAATACAACCGAGCAGTTGGGAAGTTGCAGTGGCTATCAAACTTTTCCGAGCAAAATTTCATGGCAATCTGCTAGGTTGAGGGACAGGTGAAAGAAGCTGTCTCTGAGTGAAGAGTTCTGCTCAGATCCTTCTATTAATGCCTATCGATATCATGATCATTGTTAACTGGGCTATTTAGGAAAATGAACAAGAGCAGCATTTGGAAGAACAATTTCTTAATTTTTTTTTTTGAAGTCTATTAATTTATTTTGAGAGTGGGGGAGGGGCAGAGAGAGAGAGAGAGAGAGGAATAGCGGGAGACAGAGAATCCCAAGCAGGCTCCATACTGTCTGTGCGGAGCCTGACGCGGGGGCTCAACCCCATGAAACTGTGAGATCATGACCCGAGCTGAAACCAAGAGTCAGACGCTTAACCTACTGAGCCACCCAGGCACCCCTGGAAGAACAATTTCCTCTACTGAGCAAAGAATATATGGAAACTGCATAAAGGGAGACGTGATGCAGATAGATGTAGTTCTAAGAAGCAAACATTTGTTGAGTACTTGCTATACACTAAAATGCTGAGGAAGAAACACTCAAAGGACACACTGCCTCTGTTAAAGGGGCTCACAACTTACAATAGGTGACAGACATGGAAAGACACAATAATGCTTATTGCTACTCCAGGCTGATATGGAAGATGTGGGAGTGCAGAGCCCATGCTAGGGTTTGTGGAGGCTTCCAGAAGAAGGAAATGCCTGAGCTAGGTCATGGAGGACAAGTCAGCTAAGTGGAGATCATGGAAAGGATGCTCCAGGCAGTGGGCCAGAGTGAACAAAGAAAGATGCAAAGTCAAACAAGAGCTGGTGGATGAATGCAGGAGTCCTGAGGGGTTTTCCAGATCTGTTGTGCACGTGTTACTGCTGGATCATCACTTGTGTGGAAAATAATGTCCAGAGAACATTAGAACCAAGGCTGGTAGCCAAGCACCCCTTCTCACATCCCCCCACTGTCTCCCTGTATCCTCCATAGACTGCCCTCTTGGGATGCGCCCTCCCCTTTCCATCTTCTCCATATTGTCTCCATGCTGGGATTGCTGCCCAATCCATGGCCAGCTCTGGGGACATGAAGCACGCACTTATCAGTGCTTTGAGGTTAAACACATCGTCACCAAGTTTATCTTGAGTGGGATTGTTACAACATTCTCTCTATCTTTTCTACTGTGGAGTAGAAAGGCCAAAATTTGGTCCAGATAACTCTGGGTATGAGTTTCTCCCGTACTACATGTTAGCTGGAGCACATTCTCACGGACTATTCCCAGATCGTGTGAGTGTGATCCTGGGCAGAGGGCTTGCTCGGGAGGGCACTCAGTAACTCTGAGAATCCTGTGTTGGCCTTTCATTGCCTCCTCTTTGCTCCTGTTTAAGCCAGAGCCCATTCTAAGATGTCCCAGTCATTGTACAACTAAAGTCTTTGGGGTGTGCTCCTCTCCCCAGCAGAAAAGACAGGAAAATCAAGCTAGATAAACTAAACCTCACAGCAATTGATTTTTGTTGAACTTACTCTACCCTTGGTCATGCTATGTCACCTATTTTTAAAAGATTTTTATGTCAAAAGATCTAGTGACTATTGGGTAATTATTAGCGTCCAGGTAATTTCTTATACAGGAAAGATGATAGCACATTCAATATAGTGAATGAAAATAACCTTAATGCCACTCCACTTGGCAAGTCATAGGGCCATCATGATGATATATGTGTTTTCCCATGTAGGTAAATAATTACAAGAAAACAGGAGCATAGCTGGAAGCAATGTATTTTAAGTGCTTATCCTCAAACCATTTTTCATAAGGAATATTCAATTACATTTCCAAAGGAAATGAGAAAATAGGGTTCTGACTATTCAAAACTAAAGGCTTTGTACAATGGCTTACTTCTTAATATTTTTCAAGGCATTTTATATCTATCTTTTTAATCAAGGAATATGCAAATTCCTCCAGAGAAGACAGCATAGCACAATCAGAGCCGTACGGATGTCTGTTTCAATCAGATTTCATGATTTCCCAGGAGGCAGTGATTAAGTGGCAGGCTTTGTATCCCTCCCCACATTTCTTCTCTGCTCAGCTGACACTGCCGATCCCCGCTCCCGAGCCTGCGGCAGAACTAACTTCTCAAAGAAACCCCTTCTTCTTACCTTGTTCCATTCTTTAGCCCCACGCCCTTCTCACCTTCTCATGCCCTTAGCCCTACTCTTGAGTTCCCGTCAGAAGCAATTAATCTCTCAGTAAACACTGAACACAGCTCAGGCTACAACAGTGATTTCTTTCCTCAGTCTTTTGATACAACCGTTGTCTTAGTTTGGGTTCCCCCAAGATCTGATCCTAAGACCTCCCTGAGAGTGCAAGCTGCTGATCTGGGAGGTGATTCCAGGGAACACCAACAGAAGAACGGAAAAGTTAGGAAAGGAAAAGAAGTGAATCAAGCTTCATTATCAAGCATAAGCCCACAGTCACAGACATGACAGCTGTTTAACAAGGCTACCAGAGTTTCTTAAAAGAAGGAATTACATCTGAGGGGTGAGGAAGCTGGGGTATTTGTACACGAACTTCCACCAGCCATGTGGCCCTTTACTGTTAATCCCCAACGTTTCTAGCCTTTTGTGTGGAGGTGACAAAGTGGGTTCCTTTAGCAGGTGCGTGCAGCTGGAAGTCTGGCAAGTGTACACTGAGATTGTAATGACAGGGACACATGGGCAGGGCATGGCAGGGTCTGCTACAGCCACTGCCGTGTTGACTTGTGTGGATGGACCCCTCTAAATGCTTTGCTTACCCACAGCTTGTAATGGTGAGTATGTTTCACATACGAAATATGTTTCGCATATGTGTCAACGCCAATCGATCATTAGTGGCTTTGTTGAGAAAGATTCTGGGGTTATGTTAAAGGACAGTGGAAGAGAGAACCGGTGGTTGTCCAGAGATCTCTGGCAGGAAAAGTTGGAGAAAGACTGGTTATATCTTGCCTATTGTTTGTTGTCTTGACTCCTGGAACTATTTCTGAAAGTGATAGGCAGACCCGAGTCCCCTGAACGTCCAGAGGAAAGTGAATATGCCACCGGGTATGTGGATGGGTGATCAGGACTCTGTTGAAAGAACCCCCTCAAACCAAAGACCCTGTTGTGCTTCATGGGGGTCAGGGACAACCACACCCCATAGCTTCGTCTCCGGGCCATTATTACTTTTATTGAGCTTCCCGACATCATCTGAGCGTTAGCTCGTCTGGTCAGAAGTGCAAAAATGCGCTCAGCGGGGAAGAAAGCAAGTGAATTAGCCTGAGTAATGGCAGATTTTAGATGAAGATTGAATATTTTGTGTGACTTTTTTAAAGTTTAACACAGGTTTTTTCTAGGTTGAATATTAATCAATGCATTAATTGAAAAGCCACTTTGTGACCATCTGTTATAGGCCAGCCATAATTATTTGCTCTTGGAAAATAAAAAGATTAATAAGGCATAGTGCAGGCCCTCAGAAAATCCCACAACCTAGTGGGAAAAGGCAACATACACCTGATCAAGACATCCTAAGAGAGAGAGTGGTAGGAGCACAGACTCTGGATTTTAATCCCGAGCCTGACGCTTACTAGCGGGGTGACTTAGAGACATGTATTTAACCTCTTTGTGCCTCAGCTTCCTCACTGCTACCTACTTCATGGGGTTGTTCTGGAAATTCTATCTGACAATACCCGTAAGATTGAAATAATGGCTGATGCATAATCAACGTTCAATACGTGTCTGCTCTTTGCTTTTCCTACAAGAGCACAGATTAGGAGCATTTCATTTCCTGTCTGGAGAATCCAAAAGACTCCAGGGAGGAGCTGATACTTGAACTGTGCACTGGAGGAGGAGGAGGATTTGACCAGTGGAATTAGAGGAGAGTTCCTCCAGGCACATGCAAAGGGACAGAGACAGAGAAGGGAGGCGGGACATCCTAGAGGGAGCCAGCAGCACGGGGGAGGAGTGAATGTCACACTTCCTTTTCCTGCCAGGCTACGAACATAGTCAAAACTACATTTACAAACATGGCTCTGGAAAAGAATCTATGAATATATATGAATTGCTATAAAGTTCCCTCACCCTTTTCCTTCTAGGTTTACCAAATAGGCACTGAATCTAAAATAAAAACTTACCAACTTGAATTTCCTGAGCAATTGGAATCCATGCAGCAGCAATGCTGGCATCAATTCTGTAACATATCAGGTCCGGGAGCACTGCTCTGGACCCAGCTCTTACGCGTCTCGTGGAGCTCCCGCAGAGCCAGGTAGGGCAAGGTGCCACGTTCAAGGACCTCAGGCGCCTTTGTCTGCGAACATATGCAGAAAAATCAGCAGCTTCCGCTAAGACAGCTCTAGAAATCCAGCTAAACCAACCTCCTTGAGTCTGATTAACAAATTACTATTTGCACCAACTGTGGTTACACTGAGTCCATGAAAACAGAGGTTTTGTTAAAATTTATCTTTGACTTTGTTTACATGACATAGCTTTCAGAATGCATCTGAAAAGCAAGGAGAGGAAAAGGGAACAGGGGGTTATCAAATATATCAATCCCACACGAATATTTCTCTGCCGTCCTACTCCAAAATGGGCAATTAATAGCAGAATTATACACTGTTCTGTTCAAGCTGAGGACCCTTTGAGACTGTCTAGTTCAGCTCTTGCCTCGTCACATGAGGGAACTGGGGCCTCTGCAGAAAGGAGTCTCAGCCCCAATCTCTCAGCAAGTTATTGGCAGATCCAGGACTAGAGTCCAGGTTGGTAAACATGGGGAAGAAGTTACTCTTTTAATTGGCTAAACAACATTTAGAGGAGTAACATACTGACTTCATGATTATTCTCATGAAAGTATAGACCAGCACTGGCCAATAAAAATATAACAGAAAAGCTTATGATTTTATGTTTTCTAGTAGTCACACTGAATGAAGAAAAAGAACAGGTGAAATTAATTTTAACATTATATTTTACATTTTATTTAACTCAATATATCTAAGGTGTGATTTAAATATGTAATAAAACTGAAAACTGTTAATCAGATGTTTTACACACTTTTTTGCTACTAAGTCTTTGAAGTCTAGAGGACATTTTACACTTACAATACATTTCTTTTCTTTTTTTTAAATTTCTTTTTTTAATGTTTATTTATTTTTGAGAGACAGAGACAGCATGTGAGCAGGGGAAGGGCAGAAAGAGAGGAAGACACAGAATCTGAAGCAGGTTCCAGGCTCTGAGCTGTCAGCACAGAGCCCAATGTGGGGCTCAAACTCACAAACTATGAGATCATGACCTGAGATGAAGTCAGACACTTAACCAACTGAGCCACCCAGGCACCCTCACTTAACAGCACATTTCAATTTGGATGAGCCACATCTCAAGTGCAGCCCCGTTGGAGAGCACAGGTATAGACAACAGAGCTTTAGCCATTCTCCTGTGAAGGTTTTATAGATATTCATTCATTCATTCGTTCATCCATCCAGTGAATATACAGATGGCTCCTATTTTGTGTTTATCTCTGGTTATGAAACAGACACACATAGTTCTTGCTTTCAGAGTCCTGAGAGTCTAGTGCAGGTGACCAGCAATAAGTTGGAAAATATACACACCAAGATATGTACAAATGTATGTATATGTGTGTCCACATATACAATGTTAGTTCATCAGTTTTTAATTGAGGGCGCTCCCAGGAAGGAAAGCAGTAGGGTGCTGTTAGACATCATGGTGCTCCTTTAGGTCATGAAATCAGGGATGACTTCTCTGAGGCTATAACAACTAACGTCAAACGTGAAAGAAAGGAAACCAGTGATTGAAAAAATCAGCCAGAGGAAAGCATTCCAGCCTGAGCAATGGACTTAGGGCCAGAAAAAGGCCAATGTGGCAGGCATGAAGTGAGAGGGAAGCCCTGATGTTTTTTTCCTAGGCTTGTTTACATGTTAGAGAGAATGATCATATTTCATGCATTGTTCATTTCTCTGCTGAAAATAGAAAATAGTCACGACTTGATGGAAGCATACGACCTGATTAGGAGGAGCAGAACAATGGCACAAGGCCATGGGAAATTCCAAAGGGCAGTGGAGAGCCTGGCCCATCCCAAGGCCAAAGCTATCCCTAAAAGCATGAAGGGTCTGAACATAAACAAGATGGGTGTCAATCATGTGTGCTATGTTGGGGCGTGGCTCTGGCTCCCTATGAGAACCCCCCACCATTCAGCACTGGATTAAAGCACCAGGGATAGTGCCTTAGGGTTGCTTGGGAAAGCGTTCCCCCAGATTTTTGCTCTGCCAATCTGGAATCATCTGATCTCAGAACCAGAAAAGACTGTAGGCAAACTTTTAGGGTAGTCATTTACCATGGGGAATGACCACAATGAAATCATTTCAGAGAAATGAGTTGTCTTAACCTCTAGAGAAAAGGATCTCACATTTTCCTTGATTAATGGCTTCTTGTGGTTTAAGCCTTTTCTAGGAACCTCCCTTAATGTCCAATCACACCCTCCCATCTGAGTTTAGCAGCACTACTGAGTGCTCTGGGGGCAGAGTAGGTACTTTACAGGGATTCAGAAGTGGCTGATCAGACAAGGCTGCAGCATAAGCCCCCTGCTGGCTCTCAAGGGAGCACTGTGCAAATGTGTGTTAAAGCAACTCTCACTTTCTCTAGATAATTGTTCATGTTCTCTCTCTCTTTCTCTCTCTGTCTCTCTCTGTCTCTCTCTGTCTGTCTCTCTCTCTCTCTCTCTCTCTCCCGTCTTATGACTCTCTTTGGAACTAATTGTCTTTATGTTCTCCATAACTTCTTCAGCTGTGGAGAGCAGAATCAATTGCTGGAAATTTCCATCAACAGAGATGACTCATTGGAAGATGAACTGATCTTCCCATTAAACGGCACAAAAGAGTCATGCCTTTAAAATACTGTTGCCTGTAACCCCCAGGCACTGCAATGCCACTTAGGAGAAAAGGTAAATTAGGCCATTATCAGCCACAGGACTTAAGTTGAATGCAGGCTATCAGATTCCCCAGCAGGACCCTAGAAGGTGGGGCTAGTGAGCTAAAGGAAGAGGGGTTAAGAAAGAAAGGGCAATGCAAAGATTCAAGGTCTCCAGCAGAGCAGGGGACAGGCCTATGAAGACATATGAGTGGGACATTTGAGAACCATGACGGCTGTGAAAACCCAAGGCAAGTTACCAAAAAGGGAGACAGAATTCAGAAGCTTTCAGAGTTAAAACAAACTTGTCTATTTCACAGGTTTTCCTAAGGCCAGCCTGCAAGAAGCACTAACCTTGTATGATATCTGAGATGCAGCTTTTTTTGCATCAATGCATTGCTCACCCACCACTCAACATGTATATATGAGGTGCCCACTGTGTGTGAGGCACAGCCAAGCACTGGGGATATCACCATGTCCTGAGGATCTACACTCTGGATGGAATACACCTAGCTAATTTAGACCATTTTTCAGCATGTCTTATGCTTTATCATTTTGATTTCCCATTTGCTCAATATAATCCTATCCTGATATGTCACTTTTTTTTTTCTTTTTTTTTGAGGATTGAAGTGAAAAACCAACATGATATTAAAAGCTGGGCTGGGACGCCTGGGTGGCTCAGTCGGTTGAGCGTCCAACTTAGGCCCAGGTCATGTTCTCACAGTTCGTGGGTTCGAGCCCCGCGTCAGGCTCTGTGCTGACAGCTCAGAGCCTGGAACCTACTTCTGCTTCTGTGTCTCCCTCTCTCTCTGCCCCTAACCCACTCGCATTCTGTCTCTGTCTCTGTCTCTGTCAAAAATAAATAAACATTAAAAAAATTTTTTTTTAAAAAGCTTGGGCTTATTCATCACCTATTATCAACTTCTTCTTCCAGTGTAAATGAAGGAGAGGTGACCCCTTATTCCTTCTCTTGTGCGTATCAGACTGGTGATCAGAGAAGAAGGAACTCACGTTATTTGAGCATCTATTACTTTGTCAAGCACTTTACTTACATGATTTCATTTGTGCCTTCTAATAACTCTATTTTTTAATGATTTTTTTTAATTTTAGAGAGAGAGTGAGTTGAGGAGAAGGGCAGAGAGAGAGAGAGAGAGAGAGAGAGAATCTCAAGCAGCCTCCATGCTTAGTGCAGAGCTCAAATAGGGCTTGATCCTGTGACTTGGGGATCATGACCTGAGCCAAAACCAAGAGTCAGATGCTCAACTGACAGAGCCACCCAGGAGCCCCTAACAACTCTATTAATTTTATTTGACAGGTAAAGAAACTCAAGCTTCAGAGGGCTTAAGTAACTTACCTAAGCATGCATAGCTGATAAGGGACAGGGTCAAAATTGGACCCAGATCTTTCTAACCCATCAAGTCAAACTCTTTCCAACGTGCAAGAGTTTTCTGCTAATTTTAAATCATGGTGGCTAAGTACACAAATCTGTGGGTCTGAGCAGGATGGGTCTGAGTCCCCACCTTGCCATTTTCTAGCTGTATGAACATGTGCAAACCACTTCATCCTTCTGTGTCTCAGTGGCATTATTTATAAAATAGGGCTCCAAATAATGCTTGCCTCATGTCAGATGGGGATGGAATGAATGAACTAATATTATAAAACATTTAGGCTACTGCCTACCATATAGGAGGTAACCAATGAACATTAGCTGCTATAATTTCTAGTAGCACATTAATGAAAAACAGTGATTACTATAGAAATATTCCATGGTTTTATTTTCAAAAGCATTTCTAAGCAGCTAACTACTAGAGCTAATAGATTTTTTTGCCTTGTGCCTTAAAGTCATCATCTTTTTCTATGCCAAAATTCATATTAATCAAAATTTGCTTCACCACTTGATCTCCAGTAGAATAGCTAAGAAAAATATGCTGTAGCTACTTAATGGCATATTAAACAATTTTAAATGATGACAAAGAGCTAGTGCCCAAATGGAAACATGCCTTCAAAATGATAAGTGAAAAAAGAGGGGTGTAAAATTATGCAAATGCTATGAATGCATGCAAATGAAAAAATAGACTGGAACAAAAAGACCAAAGTTATAACTGTTTTTATGTGAGTAATCTGAAATTATGGGTGAGTTTTCTTTTACTACATTTTTGTTATATGATTCGATTATTTTTATACAGTATAATAAAATAATGCACCATCATAATGCTCTCCATAATACATATAGAAATAACTATATCTCCTGCGATAATAATTTTAATTTCACATGTAAGTGAGAGGGTGAGTTTTGCATAAAAGACTAAGAGTGTTCAGAAATAGCATATAAAATGAATGAAAAACTTTTAAAAAGAGTAAGAACCAAAGTCCTTTTATAAAAAAATAACTTTTCCTTAATAGCTAAAACTGGCTGTCCATGCTAAGAAAAATGCTAGAGGGACCCGGAAGAAATCTGAGGCTGCTTACATTTCCGCTGTGAAGTATTTCCGTTGGATGGAGACTTCCTCTCCTCTTTCAAGCCTGCAGGAACTCTGTCCAAATCAGCAGCCAATGTGCTGCCGATGTGACCCCTTACCCTACCCCCTTTCCCCACAGCGCTGTCTTTGGCCTGACTTGCCACCTGTGCTCCAGGAGGGCCCCAGCTCGCCCCAGGATCTCTGCAGGCTCTGGCTTCCGCAATTCTTGCCTTATCCTTCTCCCCTGCTTGCTCCTTCCCTCTCCTCTCCTTTCTTCCCCACCCCCTTTCCTGACACCACTAGGGCAGTTCATGGACATCACTGGAAATTTGCAAAAATGCCTGCCTACCATTGTAGGGCCCACCAGTCACAGAGGGAAATAAGGCATCCGTGGCGGCCACTCGTTGCCCAGCATGGCGGTTATGCAGGAGCTCTGGCATCTGACTGTCTGACTCGAATTCACTTAGCTGGCTGATTTGGGGCATGTCAATTTAACGCGTTAAACCTCAGTTTCCTCATCTGTAGAGCTGCGTGATATTGACAATGTCTACTATTTACAGTGTCGGCGTAGTCGGTGCTCAGTGCACATCAGCTACTATCATTGCCTGTTTATGGATACTGCAGTGCCACATTTGCCCTGGAGATTCTGCCTCCTCAGCTCTTTTCAGAAGCCCCTTTCAGCACTTAAGCCAGTCGCAGCTCCTCCTTGCCTTCCACCCACGTCTTTCTCTCCACTCCCACTACACATTATGCTACTCTACAAAGTGAGCCTGATATATGCTGTACTTTCATCACTAGAGAAGGGCTGGCTCAGCCACTTACCCAGAGCCTAGCAAGAGCCACCACCGGCCCCCATCTAAACCCTAGTCTTTATTTTCCTCCTGTTGCAGCCCACAGAGACCAGGAAACCTGCCCAAAGTGCCTGCCACAAAGTAGTGGATCTAAAACACTCGCCACGCTTGCCTGGTAACACCAAAGTTCCGCATATACCCCAAAGACACACATTTAACTGTTTTCCCCTGTCCTTTTCAAGAGGATTGACTGAAGTGCCAAAGAATGAATCAGGAGTCAGTAGGGGAGGAAAGCCGCACACCAGTTGCCTGGTGAATCCCAGGGTCTCTCTGGTCACACCTCTTAACAGAGCTCTCAGGCTGCCTGGGGGCAGAGCCACCTTATTCTCAGGTTCTCAGCAGAGCCCAGCTCCTAGGTGGACATGGGAGGGGCGAAGAGAGGAAATCCCAGTCATCTCTTGCTTCATACAATAGAAATTTCTTAAGAAATTGAGTATACATCTTTGTAAATTGGGTCATATTGTCAACTGACATTTAATTTCACCAACGTGTTCCACAAAGAGAAAAGAAACCGGTCCCGAGACCACAAAAGAATTCAGTAAACCATTTCCAATCATGCATTTAGACAGCAAGTATTATGAAATGTTTTACACATCCAATTAAGTAAACTAATGTGATAAAAATAGAGCAGAGAGCACCAGAAACTGCAAAGAGGAAACAGATTCCTTTCTTTGGAGCCCCTCCTGGGATGTGTGGGGGTACATATTTTCTTTTACACAAAAATTACTCTCGAGGGCCTATTCTTCCAACGGCTCTTCTACCCATGCACAAGGTGCAAGTTCTCAGTGGCTCCCTCTCACTTACTGGCCTCTTTGGACACAGTAACACCTCTAGCTGGAACTCCTATCCCAGCCTCCTGGGCTGTCTGTGTGACTCAATCCTGGCCTACATGAGCACATGGAAAAAGTGTTGGCATGGTCAGTGCACAATGAAAATTAGCTGCTGTTACTACCTCTTTATGGACGTTCTGGCTCAAGTTTTGCCTCTTGGAAGTTAGTTATTTTACTAAAATGGGTGGATGGGAAGGAACTTATTGGCCCAGTATGGACTCTAAGAGACACCAGACATGGTGACGTCAACTGGAGGCCAGCCGGAAGTGAGTTTGCTGCCTTCTGTGCCCTGGCAACCCGCCCTCTCACCTGGAACGTTACTTCACATTATAGCCTGCGTGCGCCAACGTCAGATTGGTTGTTCTGGGAAGGGCATTGCTTTCTGAGGAATGGGGAGAGAGTTAAGGAAACCAGAAAGAGGCACAGAATGTAGAGATTGCATTCCAAACATCACATGATTTCCATGCACTGTGCTATAAATGGTAGTTAGGGCCTGGCTAAACTGCTTAACCCTGATTTTCTAGGAACTAGGCCTTGTCCCTCAGGTTTGGGGGCCTATCAGTAAAGGATAGAAGAGAGGGAATTCAGCATGTGGCATATCACAGACTATCTGAACCCTTCTACTCATGTGCAGTATCCTGAATCAGGGCTGACTCTGCTCAAAACGTGAGATCTGTTTGCCTCCCTTTCTGAGCTGATTTCCACCTGCCTTCACTCTTGCCCACGGTCTCAGAGCCCTTATGGTATCCTGAGTCCTTCTCCAGGGTGAGCCATGCTACTGCCTCAACACCTGAATGATTCACTTCTCAGAATCCATTAATTTAATCCGGGGGTCAGGAGAAAAACAGCTGATTTACTCAATCTACCCTAATATATAAATGATTAATGGCTACTCAAATCTTCAAGGCCTGTATGCATTTTTTGTGCACATTGACTACTGACCCATGAAAACTTACTGGTATGGAGCGAGAGAGGAAATGTGTCCCCAGGACACACTTGCTGGCGGGCCTGCTCTGACCACCAAATACCTTGGACCCCTTCTGTCCTCTTCCTTCCTTCCTCCCTGGTTGTCTTCGTTTTCTTCCCAAGCTGCAGATTATCTCCCAACCTGGACTGGTAAGTGGCAGTGGTAGGATTGCTACTGTGGTCATTATTCTATAATCACCAATCCATCATCTTCCAAACCTCAGCTTGTTCATCTGTAAATGGGGTTTAATAATATCTACCAAAGATCGTTGTGAAGACTGAAGTAGTAGGTGGTAGATAAATGTTAGTTTTATTCTCCAATGAGTCCAGCGCTCTCAAGCCAAGGAATTACCTTTACCACATGGGAGGTATGCAGATCTTGGGAAAAACACACTTTTGAAAAATAATCTTAGTGGATGTACAAAATTTTTACCTAATGGCATCTATTCCCACTTTTTCTAAACCCATCATAGCCCTCCTTATATGTCCTCACATGTACCAGTCTATTGTAGTTTGCTTAGAACTGGTCCCTCTGTCCTTTCTAAAGATGGGCATATGATCCCTTCACAGCCAAACAGCTCATTCTATGCCACTGGGTAAGGAATGGGTCCAGGGATGGCTTTTGTGGATCTGCTGGGAGCAGAAGTTCCTTGCTCTAGGGATAAAAAAGAAGCCTGGAGCTGCCAGAGGCTACCAACAGGAAAGTCCTACTGAGAGTGAAATTAACACACAAGAAAGCAAAGCCAAGTAAAGTAGAGAACAAAGGATGTCCTTGTGTATTGGTTGATTCTCTGGATCCAAGCATCCCTGAACCTGGACCCGCCCTTGACTTTTTAATTATATGAACTCAGTAATTCCTTTCTTGCTTCTTTTCCTGTAACTCAAGGGACTTTGAATCCTAAGAATTATCTCCTTTTTGTGATTACAGCCAACTTTATTTTTGTATTGCATTTGGCAATGCTGGTTTCAGTTATTGACTCAAATATTGTTAGTGAAGCCACTTATCAAACCGAAGAGAGTCAATGCTTCTGAGGTTGCCCTTGAAACATTAACGCTCCCTAAATATTAAAATCTTGGTAGCCTGGTGTACTATATAAAGTAGGACTTTTGCATTCCACTTGAAACTATAATCATTGTGTTCTTTGTTATAAAAACATTTCAAGTTATGAGCTATAGTGCTTCAATCTCTTCTCTATCTGCCCACATTGTTGAGGAAAATTGATGGCATTTCTCCTCTGGATTGTTTCATATCCCAGAGGTACCCATGACTAAATTCGAGAAGCACTCACTACAAGAAGCCAAAACAAGACATTAGGCAGTGAACTCAGCCCTAAGAATGTCAACCACCAGAGAAATCTGTCCTGCTGCTATCTAGCAATCTATTGAAATGCACATATTTACTGTAAGAGGAGTAAACTTAAAGGGACGTGCTTTGGATACAGCGCCCTCAATGACATCAGTGGAAACGTGCAGGTCCTGTAGGCTTCCTGCTGTGCGACAGTGACAGCAAAAAGAGTGAGTGAGGCCAGTGCTCCTTGAGAAAGCAAAATACCATCAGAAGCATAGAATTGCTTGAGGGGGTATTTCGTTTCATGTCTCTGTTTTAACCTCTTCCGGGCTCAAGACAGAAAATGAGCAATACAGAAATGGGGACAGCGATGATTAATTCTAAAGGAGCTCTGCCTTTTTCCAGCAGCTATCTCAGTCCTTGGGCTGTTGCCCACTTGGCTTCCATCCCTTTCCTTTTGTTTTTCCACCTTCCCTCCTTAATCTGCCTCTTCTCTGTGGGGAGTACGAACCATGGCTAGCCAAACAGAAAATGAATTGGAGACAGAGAAGGTTATGTCCTTCTCCAGAAGGATCCATGAGTGTAGTCTCCTGTTGCATTTTTAAAAACTGCCTCTGGATTTGCAAACCCTTCCAAGGTTGTGAAGTTTTCTGTTGGCAATAGCAATATTTGATCATCGTGTGGTAAACACACACCGGTAGCAAATGCTTACAAGCAAATGGAATCCTAGAGATTCTGATATTTGCACTCAGACAGATTTAAGAGGTGGGGGAAGGTGGAGGTAGGAGGCATCCTTTGAGGTCAATAATTACATGATAAGCAGGCAGAAATGATCTAAGAATCATTCAAGACTGAGGTATAGTTTTGGCCGAAAGATAGAAGGATTTGAAGAAAAAAAATGTATTAACTTGAAATCCTTCACTTAAAATGGAATAAACTGTACTTGAGATTTGGAAACTGCTTCTCAGGCAAAGATAAAGGTACTAAGGTTTCCAAATGTAAGATTGAGATAAAATGTGGGGACTTCTTGAGATTTTAACCTAGAAATTTGGAGCAAAAACTCCTTGGAGGACGCTCAGTGAAGAAAATATTTTTCTTGGCACGAGGTGGTCCATTTTCCTTAGGAAAAATTAGAAAGAAAGAAAAGGCCAAAGAAGGCCAGTTTGCATAAATGGGGCAGAGTCTGAAATAAAAATAATAAGCCATTCAAACTCATTCCTTTTCAGCCCCACAAAGCGAGAGGAAGCAAGCAAAGAAAAATGAAGACAAAGAATTTGATCAGAAACCATTTATTTTGAAGCAAAGGCCCTGTGAATTCTAATCAAAGGGGTTGTGGAAAGGCTTAATTATCACAGAGTAACCATCATTAACAATAGTGAGCACTATAAAATAGCACAACCCTAATCTGCCAAAATCCTGAACTGGAGAACGGGACATGTTTCACTTGCAAGAGACGATACCAATGCCTGTATCAGCAAAAGGGCTATGGGAGGTACATTCACCTAAATTCCTTCAGCTCTGATTTACAGGATAATCTTACCACCGTTTCTGTGGATGAGGGTGGGAGGCGGGAATCCTGTATCAGGTATGTATCCGCCTGCCTAGATACCCCAGTATCCCCAGACAGAAACAAAGAAACTGCAAAATGTGTACAAAATCCTGGTTGGCTGTTTCTCCCTCAGGTTTTTCATTTATACAGAAGTGGGAACCCATTTGTCAGGTTTGGCCACAGCACGTCTCTAGAATAAAATTGTAAACCTAACAATGGGAGCTAATAACAAACTCTGTCAGAACTTCAACCGTAGTGTTTGGAAACAGCAGTTCTGGTAAAGCTCAGAGAGAGTTTCAGGATACAGTCTCAGTCGTAGAATCTTTTTATTTCACTTGAGACTGAATGTTCATCTATTCCTCATTGCCTTGAAAAGCGAAACGATGCCAAACAGCAGAATTATAGATATCACAGGGTGTTAAATTTTCTGAGACAAATCTCTCTCTTCAGTTTAAACTTGAATCCCAACATGCTTATTACTTTAATTTGGGGAGGCTCCAAATTCCAGTGATTTTCAGAGCTCGGCTTAAAACTACCACACCCTTCCGAAGAGCTAGGAACAGCTATGTCTGACCACAACATCCCTCTAGTCTGAAGCATGCTCCAAAAACTCGCTTTTGATGTTCCTAAACACATAGCTATCAAACAAAACATCATGCAGCAGCGAACTTAATGTCTGTCTTTCCAGACGGATATATAAAACTTTAATTATCTAGAGTCTAAGTAACAAGAAACTGCAAATAACTGAACGTTTTCTTCTGCATCTAGAGTAAAAAGTTAAGGGCAACGAAACCCAAGAATTTAACATTTTAGTCAAAAGACCGTTTCTAGTTCATATTTCAGGGTTGGCAAACACGCAGGCCACTTCTGTGACGTCTATTCAGATACGGGTCTTAATCCTCGCTCACCTCTATAGGCCCATAGAAGCCAGGCCTACCTCTGGGCATCCTCACCAACGTTCCTAAGTTACTACTTTGAAACAACTAAACTAGGTGCCATCATTATGGGTCTCAGACTCTAGTGTGATTCCCAGGTCAGTGCTGGGACCTAGGAACCACCTGTAAAATGGGGATATGGACTACATCAAGGTTTTTCATTTTCAAAAAGCTTTTTTTTCCAGACAAATGTAAAAATATCATTATCTTCACTAAATATTGTAAAAAATAGTAGTAAATATAGTAAAAGAAGTCAAAATATTCACTATGTCCCATGTATCAAGAAAATTTTTTGAACTACATTTTCTGAAATTTATATGAAAATAATGTAAAATTGTAACATCGAATGAGTATCCAGTGTTAAAAAAGAAAAAAAACACATTCAGGGTGCATGGGTGGCTCAGTTGATTGAATGCTGGACTCTTGATTTTGGCTCAGGTCATGATCCCCGGGTTGTGGAATCGAGCCCCGGGTTTAAGATTTTCTTTTTCTCTCCCTATGTCCCTCTCCCTGGCTCACACGCTCATTCTCTCTCTATAACTTAAAAAAAAAATAAAAAGAAAAATACATTAAATTTAAAGCAAATTCAATATTATAATTTTATTTTTGAAATATTAAAAAGCCAACTTATTACGACTGTGCCCTGAAACTCTGTACACATTTACAGATTCCCTTCTTGCCAAAACTATTCAAGTATTCGTTTCTCCAGGAATATGCCATCTTTTAACCCCTCTAATTTCTGTAGATCTCCTAGTGGAGTATTTGGGTAGGTGAAATACTGACATGAGAATTTAGAACCACATTGCCCAGGGCACCTAGGTGGTTCAGTTGGCTGAGCGTCTGACTTCGGCTTAGGTCATAATTTTGCGGTCTGTGGGTTCAAGCCCCACATTGGTGTCTGAGCTGGTAGCTCAGAGCCTGGACCCTGCTTCGGATTCTGTGTGTCCCTCTCTCTCTGCCCCTCCCCCACTCACGCTCTGCCCTCTCTCTCTCTCTCAAAAATAAATCCATATTAAAAAAAAAAAAAAAACAGGGGCGCCTGGGTGGCGCAGTCGGTTAAGCGTCCGACTTCAGCCAGGTCACGATCTCGCGGTCCGT
>NW_024412397.1:57356000-57362061 GCF_014898765.1 Herpailurus yagouaroundi
AGTGGGAGGAGAAGGAGAAGGAGGAGGAGGAGGGGGAGGAGAAGGAGCCGGAGGAGGCGCCGCCGCCGCCGGCGGGGGCGGAGGAGGAGGAGGAGGATGGAGTGTGACCCAAATCCCAACTTTGTTTTGTACAACCTCTACTTTTTCCCTATGGGAATGCCTTCACCTTCATCAAAACTCTACTTTTTCCCTATGGGAATGCCTTCACTTTCATCAAAAAACTAGGAAAACATTTGACTGGCTTCTATATCCCAGATATGTTATTTATTGTCATCATTTCTGTAATCTTCCCACAATGGCTGTGAGTTATCAATACTGTTAATTTACACATTCTGAAAATGAGAAGGAATTATATTGCCAGGTTTTTGTAATCCTGGTTTCTGACATATTGTCCTTTTTAAGTAGTAAAATATGGTATGTAGGGGCATACCATTATTTCTTTGTGAATCAGTCTGAATTTAGAATCATTTATATTTTAAGATAAAATTGATGACTTCATTTTTTTTAGTTTACTTATTTATTTTTAAAAAGCACACAGGAGGGGCAGAGATAGAGGGAGAGAGAGAACCCCAAGCAGACTCCACACTGCCAGCGTGGAGCCCAACATGGGCCTGAACCCATGAACCACGAGACCATGACACGAGCTGAAATCAAGATTCAGATGCCCAACTACCCAGGCACCCCCCTGATGACTTAATTTTAAAAAGGGTGTGTGGCCTATGACCCAGCAATAGCACTGCTAGGAATTTATCCAAGGGATACAGTACTGATGCATAGGGGCACTTGTACCCCAATGTTTATAGCAGCACTCTCAACAATAGCCAAATTATGAAAAGAGCCTAAATGTCCATCAACTGATGAATGGATAAAGAAATTGTGGTTTATATACACAATGGAGCACTACGTGGCAATGAGAAAGAACAAAATATGGCCCTTTGTAGCAACGTGGATGGAACTGGAGAGTGTGATGCTAAGTGAAATAAGCCATACAGAGAAAGACAGATACCATATGTTTTCACTCATATGTGGATCCTGAGAAACTTAACAGAAACCCATGGGGGAGGGGAAGAAAAAAAAAAAAAAGGAGGTTAGAGTGGGAGAGAGCCAAAGCATAAGAGACTCTTAAAAACTGAGAACAAATTGAGGGAGGGGAGGGTGGGTGATGGGTATTGAGGAGGGCACCTGTTGGGATGAGCACTGGGTGTTGTATGGAAACCAATTTGACATTAAACTTCATATATTGAAAAAAACTTAAATAACAATAAATAAAAATAAAAACGTTGCCACAATTAAACAAATAAAAATAAAAAATAAAATAAAATAAAAAGGGTATGTGGTCTGGAGCGCCCAGGTGGCTCAGTCAGTTGAGCATCCGACTTTGGCTCAGGTCATGATCTCACGGTTCGTGAGTTCAAGCCCCGTTTCAGGTTCTGTGCTGACCGCTCAGAGCCTGGAGCCTGCTTCCGATTCTGTGTCTCCCCCTCTCTCTGCCCCTCCCTGTTCACGCTCTGTCTCTCAATAATAAATAAATGTTAAAAAAATTTTTTTGAAATAAAAAAATAAAAAGAGTGCGTGGTCTGCAAGTTGAGACAGGACAGAATCTGCATGAGTCCTTTGAGTCTGGCATTGTGTGTGGCAAATCTTCTATCACAAGCATAGACCTCACTCAAGTTCAAAGATTTCCAAAGCAAGGGCATCTCTTGATTTTTGCTCAGATCATGAGAATGAACCACGAGATAGAGCCCCTCATGTGGCCTTGTGCTGGGCGTGATGTCTGCTTAAGATTCTCCCTCCCTCTCTTTTTTCCTTTCTCTCTCTCTGCCTCTCCCCTACTCATGCTCATTCACACACTCTCTCTCTCTTAAAAAAAAAAAATTCCCAAAGGATCGAGTCACTAATGTGACAATGTTTATATTGCTTTCAGGTGTGCAACATGATGATTCAATATTTGTATACAGTGTGAAATGATCACCACCATAAGTCCAGTTAACATCCATCACTTTAGGGGCACCTGGGTGGCTCAGTCGGTTGAGCGTCTGGTCTTGGTCATGATGTCATGGTTTGTGAGTTCAAGCCCCATGCGTGGTTCATGAGTTCAAGCCCCACACTGGGCTTGCTGCTGTCAGCACAGACCCCACTTTGGATCTTCTGCCCCCCTCCCTCTGCCCATCCCCCACTTGTGCTCTTTCAAAAATAAAAAGTAAAATATTAAAAAAATATCACTTTATGAGGTTGTAAAAATTATTTTTCGTGATGAGTACTTTTAAGATTTAATCTCTTAGCAACTTTCAAATGTATAACACGATGTTGTCACCATGTTGTACATTGTATCCCCATGACGTTTATTTTATAACTGACAGTTTGTACTTTTGACCCCCTTCACCCATTTCTCTCATTCTCAACCTTCACCTTGGGCAATCACCAATCTGTTTTCTGTATCGAAGAGCTTGTTTTTTGTTGTCGTTTTGGTGTTTTGTTTTGTTAGACTGCACATATAAGTGAGACCGTGCACTATTTGTCTGTCTCTGTCTGACTTATGTCACTTAGCATAATGTCCTCCGGCCATGCTGTTTCAAATGGCAAGATTTCATTCTTTCTTACGCCTGAATAATATTCCATGATGTGTGTGTGCATGCGTGTGTGTGTGTGTGTGTGTGTGTGTGTGTGTGTGTGTGTATCACAATTTCTTTACCCATTCATCCAATGATAGCCACCTAGGTTGTTTCCATGTTTTGTCTATTGTAAATATGCTACAGTGAATATGAGGGTACATATATCTTTTAGAGTTTGTGTTTTAATTTGAATAAATACCCAGAAGTGAAATTGCTGGATCATATAGTAGTTCTATTTTTAATTTTTTTTTTAGTTAATCTCCATACTGTTTTCCACAGTGGCTGCACCAGTTTGTTTTCCTACCACCTGTGCACAAATGTTCTCTTTTCTCTACATGTTTACCAACACTTGTTATTTCTCATCTTTTCCTTAATAGCCATTCTAACAGGTGTGAGGTGATAACCCATTGTGGTTTTAAGTTGCATTCCCCTGATGATTAGTGATTTGGGCCCTCTTTTATGTACCTGTTGGCCATCTGAATGTCTTCTTTGAAAAAATGTTTATTCAGACCTTCTGTCCATTTTTTAATCAGATGGTTTTTGCTTTAGGACTTTTTTTTGGTGTTGAGTATGAGTTCTTTATGTATTTTGGATATGAACCCCTTATCAGCTATATGGTTTGCAAATATTTTCTCCCATTCAGCAGGTTGCCTTTTCATTTATTTTATTTAAAAAATTTGTTTATGTTTATTTATTTATTTTGGGAGAGACAGAGACAGTGTGAGTGGGAGAGGAGTAGAAAAAGCGGGAGAGAGAGAGAATCCCAAGCAGGCTCTGCACTGTCAGCACAGAGCCCAACACGGGGCTCAAACTCACCAAACAGTGAGATCATGACCTGAGCCGAAACTGAGAGTCGAGTGCTTAACTGACTGAGCCACCAGGCTCCTGGCCTTTTCATTTTATTGACAGTTTCCTTGGCTGTGCAGAAAATTTTTAGCTTGATGTGGTTTCATTTGTTTATATTTGCTTTTGTTGCTTTTGCTTTTGGTGTCATTTTTTTTTTTAATTTTTTTTCAACTTTTATTTATTTTGGGGACGGAGAGAGACAGAGCATGAACGGGGGAGGGGCAGAGAGAGAGGGAGACACAGAATCGGAAACAGGCTCCAGGCTCTGAGCCGTCAGCCCAGAGCCTGACGCGGGGCTCGAACCCACGGACGGCGAGATCGTGACCTGGCTGAAGTCGGACGCTTAACCGACTGCGCCACCCAGGCGCCCCTGGTGTCATATTTTTTAAAAAATCATCGCTGAGACCTATGTCAAGGGGCTCACCACTATGTTTTCTTCTAGGAGTTTTATGGTTTTCAGGTCTTACGTTCCAGTCCTTAATCCATTCTGAGTTAACTTTTGTGTACGGTTGAAGATAGTGGTCCAGTGTCATTATTCTGCATGTGGCTGTGCAATTTTCCCAGCACTATTTATTGAAGAGACTGTCCTTTTCCCATGTTATATTCTTACCTGCTTTGTTGTAAATTGATTGACTATATATGTGTGGGTTTATTTCTGGGCTCTCTGTTCTGTTCCACTGATCTGTGTGTCTCTTGTACTGACAAAACCATACCAGTTTGATTACTATGCATTTTTTTTTTTAATTTTTTTTTCAACGTTTATTTATTTTTGGGACCGAGAGAGACAGAGCATGAACAGGGGAGGGGCAGAGAGAGAGAGGGGGACACAGAATCGGAAACAGGCTCCAGGCTCTGAGCCATCAGCCCAGAGCCCGACGCGGGGCTCGAACTCCTGGACCGCGAGATCGTGACCTGGCTGAAGTCGGACGCTTAACCGACTGCGCCACCCAGGCGCCCCTACTATGCATTTTTAATATAGTTTGAAATCAGGACATTTGAAAATCTCCAGCTTTGTTCTTCTTTAGCTATTAGGGATCCTTTTTTTTTTTTTAATTTTTTAACGTTTATTAATTTTTGAGACAGAGAGAGACAGAGCATGAACGGGGGAGGGGCAGAGAGAGGGAGACAACAGAATCCGAAACAGGCTCCAGGCTCCCAGCTGTCAGCACAGAGCCCAACACGGGGCTCGAACTCACAGACCGCGAGATCATGACCTGAGCCAAAGTGGGCTGCTCAACCGACTGAGCCACCCAGGTGCCCCAACTGATAGGGATCTTTTGCGGTTTCAGACACGTTTTAGGACTGTTTGTTCTATTTTTTGTGAAAAATGTCATTGGAATTTTGATAGGGATTGCATTGAATCTGTAGATTGCATTAAGTAGTATTGCCAATTTAGCAGTATTAATTCTTCCAATCCATGAGTATGGAATATCTTTCCACGTATTTATGTCTTCTCCAACTTTTTTTTTTTATTAATGTGCTAGAGTTTCAGCATACGGGTCTTTCACTTCCTTGATTAAATTTATTCCTAGTGGGTTTTTTTTTTTTTTATGCAATTGTAATTGCTTTCTTCATTTATCTTTTTGATAGTTTGTTAGAGTATAGAAACACAACTGATTTTTGTATGTTGATTTTGTATCTTGCAATTTTACTGAACTCATTTATTAATTCTAACAGCTTTTTGGTGGTGTCTCTAGAGTTTTATAACTATTATATCATGTCATCTGCAAATAGTGACAGTTTTATTTCTCCATTTCCAATTTGGATGACTTCTATTTCTATTTCTTGCCTAATTGCTCTGGCTAGGACTTCCAATATTATGTTGAATAAAAGTGGCAAGAGTGGAATTCCTTATCTTGTTTCTGATCTTAGAGAAAAAGCTGTCAGCGTTTCACCATTGAGTCTGATGTTAGTTGTGGGTTTATCATGTATGGCTTTTATTATGCTGAGTACATTCCCTCTATACCTATTTTGTTGAGAGTTTTTGTCATGAATAGATGTTTAATTTTGTCAAATGCCTTTTGTGGCTTTATTGAGATGATCCTACAATTTTTATCCTTCATTTTGTTAATGTAGTGTATGGCACTGATTGATTTGCAGACGCTGAAGCATTCCTGCATCCCTGGAATAAATTCCACTTGATCATGATGTATGATCCTTTTGATATATTGTTCAACTCAGTTTTCTTAATATTTTGTTGAGGATTTTTGCATCCATGTTCATTAGGGACATTGGCTTGTAATTTTCTTTTCTTGTGGCATCCTTCTCTGATTTGGGGACTAAAATCATGAAATGAGTTTGAGAAGAATTTGTATTAATTCCTCTTTAAATATTTGATAGAATTTCAGTGTGGCCATCTGATCCTAAATTTTTATTTGTTGGGTTTTAGGATAACTAATTCAACCCCGTTACTAGTAATTGGTCTATTCATATTTTCTTTTTTTTTTTTTCCATGATCCAGTATTGCTGGGTTATATGTTTCTAAGAATTTATCCATTTCTTGTAAGTTGTCAAATTTGCTAATGATAAAAATATTGCAATCTCTGCTACAAGAAGGAAAGAAAGAAAGAAAGAAAGAAAGAAAGAAAGAAAGAAAGAAAGAA
>NW_024412397.1:57362071-57378603 GCF_014898765.1 Herpailurus yagouaroundi
GAAAGAAAGAAAGAAAGAAAGAAAGAAAGAAAGAAAGAAAGAAAGAAAGTTGCTGAAAATTTCTCCTGTAGTTAAAAAAGAAAGAATTACTTGAAGCTGATGGTGTTCTAGAAGATATTTGGAGTACTATCTGCTCACCATTCCCATGACTAGAATAAAGTCAGAAAGGGCTTTTTCAGCAGCTGAAAATTGCTCAATAATCTGCTCACAACACAACAATGGTGATATGATTCATTTTATTTGTTAAGATCAGACTTCAAAAGATTCAATAATATTATTGGATTTAAATTTTTAAGGATTAATTACATGCTTTTGATTTTAATGTGTTGCCTAGATTTTTTCTTTTTCTTTTAAAAAAATGTTTATTTATTTATTTGGAGGGGGGAGGGTCAGAGAGAAAGGGAGAGAGAGAACCCCAAGCAGGCTCCAGGCAGAGCCTGTGGGGCTCAGTCTCATGACTATGAGATCATCACCTGAGCTGAAATCAAGAGTGGGATGCTTAACCAACTCAGCCATCCGGGCACCCCTAGATTTTTTTCTGAATAACACTTATTAATTTTATCTGTTAATACTTTATATTGGAATATTACATACATTTTTATAAAGACATTTTTTTTTGAGGTTTATAAGTTGTTTAAAATATATTAAAGTTCTAGCTTTGCTCTTCAAAAATGAACTTTACTGCCTTAAAAAATACAAACCACGGTATGATATGTATATATATATATATTTTTTTTTTTTTGAGAGAGAGAGAGAGGGCTTAAATGAGCAAGGGGCAGAGAGAGAGAGAGAGAGAGAGAGAGAGAGAGAATCCCATGAGGGGCAGAGAGAGAGAGAGAGGAGCAGGACTTACCCGGGGCTCATGTTTTACCCGCAGCAGGGCTTGTGCTCACTTGAAGCAGGGTTCGAGCTCATCCAACACAGGGCTTGAGCTTACCCTATGTGGAACTTGAACTCACCAACTATGAGATCATGACCAGAACTAAAGTTAGATGCTTTACAGCTGAGCCACCCAGGCCCCCAAACCACTGCATAATTTTAATTTTAATTTGCATTTCTCTTATGATGAGTGTCTTTGAGAATCTTTGATATGTTTAAATTCCATTTGCATTTTTATCGTGAAAACTCTTTGTTTATAACTTCTGCCTGTCTTTCAATTGAGCTGTTAGTTTTTCTCTTACGGATATTTCAGCTCTTTGTCTGAGTCGTATATTGTAAAGATGTTCTCCTATTTTTACAATTTTTATTTCATCTCTGTTTATGAAATTCTTTTGCCATGTAGAAGTTGGAAAATATCATGTGGTATTCGTCAGAGTAAGTAACACTACTTGCTGTAACACACAATCTGAGTATTTCATTGGCTTAACACGTGAAAGTTTATTGCTTGCAATCGTTATAACCAATAATGTTTTCTCAGAGTGCAGGGGGGCACTGGCAGAGACTCTGAACCTCGTAGTCCTTCAAAGGAATGACTCATGTGAGGGTCACCGAGGTTTCACGTTGAAGATGGAAGGAGTCTAGTTTCTGCGGGTTCGACCCATCAACCTGCAGCTGCTTCAGCCTCTTCTAACTCTTATTTCCATTTCATCATCTCAGTGGGGCACTTAGCCCTATTTGGAGTTCCCTTTCTTACACCTGTGTTTAGGAAAGTGCTTCCAGGCAGGAGTATGGACAAATGTAGGGCTTACTTTGTTTATCTACTCTCAGGGATCCTAGTCCTGAGCTGGCTGGTGTCCAACGTCTGAAAACAGTTGTTCCACATATTTCGTGCCGTTTCTTAGCTGCTCGTGGAGGGAAGTTAAGCCTGGTCTTTGTCACGTTGTCTTGTCTGGCTGTAGAAGTTTAAGATATTTTTATAATAGTGAGATTTCATTTGTAATTATAATTGATTTCCCACAAGTTGTCTGAAGGTTGAATCAAAAAAGTAAATAATACATAAACCAAAATAAGTATTGCTTATCCTATAAAAAAGTTACGTAAGCTTTATTCACCATAGAATTGGGATGAGGTCATATGCACAAGCCAGATAGAATGAAATGTAAATTTAACACTGTGCAACTTAAACTTCGTGGGTCAAGGGAGAATCTTCCAAGCACCTCATTATCATTGCATTTGAATTTCTTTCCAGAGTTATATATTTCTCCAGTTCATAGTCAGCTGTAAAAATTTTTACATAAGTATAGCCCACATTTTTTCTTGAATTTTTTTCTGCATCTTGCTGGAATAATGTTGAGGGACTACCCCGTGACATTTCTATATGAATTGTGACAGCCTTTGTCCAACACTGTCTTTTCAAGGCCATTTATATGGCAAGATTAGTGTCTTTTCTCTGGGATAGAGGGCAGATGTGTTACCTGACAAGGATAATAATGATGATATCTCCCTCTAAGGGAAAGTTGGTCAGGTTTACCAGCAGCCCCTTGTATGACCAGAGATTTCCTAAGATCAGGGTCACCTGACTGTGAGGCAAAGCAGCTATATACACGGCACTCACTTGGGCTGCCCCACATCACCCCCATGGGACTAGAGGGCAAAAGATACCAATGCAAACATGACGCACAGGCTGCCTGCTGTTCCATAAATAATAAAGTCACTTTTCTCTCACCTGGGAGTCTTGTGTCTTCTGTCAGCATCTATGAAACTGGCAGACTAGTTTGTAAGCAGAGTAAAATCCCAGAGCAGACCTTTCCCAGTTCTTGACAAGTAACTTTGAACAATTTTGTTTTCATGGAAGTGACGAAAATGTAAGATTCGTGTCTGAACATATTTTGCTTTGTATTCACATTTGATTGTTATTTTGGTTAGGTGAAGAATTCTAGAATCAAAATATCTGTTCCTCAGAACTTCGAATGAATTGTTTCTTTTATGTCTCACATGCAGTGTTTCTAATTAGAGGATTGATGTTAAGTCTGTTTGCGTTCCTTTCCAGAGATCTGACTTTCTAGAGCTCTCCTACCTCAAGGCTTTCAGTTGTTTTCATCAGCCTTGCTTTGATATCTGGTGATTCCAGTCTGAAGATTCCCATCTTTTTCTTTGTGTGTTTGTTTAACCTCCAGGAATTTTCCTTCTGTATTTCTTTATTTCTTCTCCTCCTCCATGTTTTCTATTCTTCCTAGCTGGAACTCTTATTGAATATATTTTGGATCCCCTGCTTCATGGCTTTTGACTTTAATTTTTAAGCTCTTTTTTTTCTCATCAATGTTGTAAGATATTTCCTTTAGTTTGCCTTCCAGATTAATAATTTACTCTTCAAGTTTTGTGCAATTTTTATTTTATTTTATTTTATTTTATTTTATTTTATTTTATAGGCACATCAAGTTTTGTCCAAGTTTTAAATTCAGCATATCTAGGGGCGCCTGGGTGGCGTGGTCGGTTAAGTGTCCGACTTCGGCTCAGGTCATGATCTCACGGTCTGTGAGTTCGAGTCCCGCGTCGGGCTCTGTGCTGACAGCTCAGAGCCTGGAGCCTGTTTTGGATTCTGTGTCTCCCTCTCTCTCTGCTCCTCCCCTGTTCATGCTCTGTCTCTCTCTGTCTCAAAAATAAATAAACGTTAAAAAATTTTTTAAAAAATAAAATAAATTCAGCGTATCTACAGATGTATCTGTGTATGCCTGTGTTATAAGCAATCACATTGTTTTTATTTCCAAGCACTTTATTCAAATCTCTTCTAATCAGAATCCAATTATTTCTCATCAACTTTACCTTTAATGTACAGACCTAAGCCACCATCGTCTCTCAATTGGACTATTAAAATGACCTCCTAACTTACATCCCTTGCCCTTCCTGTCTCCAGAGTCTATTCTCCATACCAGAGCCAGTGATTTCTTTAAATGTAATCACACCATTTCATTCCTCTGCTTAAAGTACTCTAATGGTAGGGTGCCTGAGTGGGTCAGTCAATTGAGTACTGACTCTTGATTTTGGCTTAGGTCATGATCCCAGGGGCGTGGGATCAAGCTCTGCATTGGGTTCTGCTAAGCATGGAGCCTGCTTGAGATTCTCTCTCTCTCCTCTTTCTCTCTCTGTCTCTTTCCCTCTCTCTCTCAACTCTCTCTTTCTTCCCCTCTCTGCCCCTTTCACCCACACGTGCTCTCTCTGTCTCTCTCAAAACAAAACAAACAAACAAAACTCTAATGGCTTTTCATCTCACTTAGAATAAAATTCAAAGTCTTTACCATGCTCTATAAAGCCTCCTTTGATGAGGATTTCCTCTACTGCTTGTAGTATTTCTACTACTTCGGTATCACCTCCTTTGTGTGTCACACCTCCCTCCCTCAATTCCAACTACACTGTCTCCCCAGCGCCATGGCATTTGTTCTTCCTTATGCCTGGCATACTCTTCCCCCAGATATCTGCGTGACTTGTTTCCTCAATTCATTCAGACCTCGGTGAAGTCTTTCCTGACTCCTCTGCTACATGTTTGTATGCACCCCATCCCCAAATTCATATGTTGAAACATAACCCCAATGTGATGGTATCAGGAGATGCAGCCCTTGGGAGGCGGTTAGATCGTGAGATAGAGCCTTCCTGAATGGGATTAGTGTCCCTATAATCCCCACCCTCTTTTATGGAGGTTCCAGAGAACTTCCTCCCACTCCTACCTTGTGAGGTTGTAGAAAGAAGACAGCCATCTGAACGAGGAAGCACATCTCACCAGACACCTAATCTGGCACCTGATCTTGGACTTCTCAGCCTCCAAATTGTGAGAAATAAACATTTGTTGTTGATAAGCCACCGAATCTATGTCATTTTGTCATAGCAGCCTGAGTGGGCTATGACAACTTGCATTTGAGGCCCCAGCCCTACTACTCACTCCCTTACTCCATTCTTCTTTATTTTTCTCGATATTATTTCATTTGCATATGGCATATGATATCTGCCTGATTGATTTCCTCTGTGCCCTGTCTAAGTTCCAAGAGGGTGGAGGTTTTGTCCATGTGGATACTGCTAATCCTCAGCACCTAGAATAATGCCTGCTACATGGTTGGCACTAATACATACTTGCCCAATGGGTGGATGAGCAAGTAAGCAAATAACCTCTTCTGAACCCTAATATCCTCCCAATTAGAACTTCTCTGAGACACTGGTGACACTTTTTAAGGTTCTATCCTGTTTATTAAGACAACTCTGGGCCACTGATAGTACACTTATGGCTATACCATTTTAAAAATATTTTTTAATGTTTATTTATTTGTGAGACAGACAGGGGGGAAGGGGCAGAGAGAGAGGGAGACACAGAATCCGAAGCAGGCTCCAGGCTCTGAGCTGTCAGCACAGAGCCGGAGATGGGGCTAGAACCCCGGAACCTCAAGATTGTGATCTGAGCCAAAGTTGGACACTTAACTGACTGAGCCACCCGGGTGCCCCTAAAAATATTTTTTTAAGCAACTTCAGAGGAACTTTAGGTGGGCAGAGACATAGATGTAAGTGTTCTGTTTGCCATCTTTAATGAGAAGCCTCTGCTTATAATTCTCAAATCAGATCATTTTATTCTAAAAGCCTCTAATTTGTTTACTCTGCTCTTCACTCAAGGATATCTTAACGTGATAAAGGTTGTTGAGGGGCTATTGGGTAGAATCTGTTTCCCTTCATAAATATTCTTGTCTCCTATCCTGAGCTTTCAGGATGAAACAGAACCAAAAAACCAAACAACAAAGAAAAACTTTTGTTAATTGAACATCTGTCTTTCTGTCTTGAGACACGTGTTCGTAAACTCTGCCACGTCAGCAGACTGAGTACAGTCTTCTGCTTTTAAACACCATCGAAACTTCTAAATTTTAACTACCTGGGGGCATTTTCTGCTTTTGTCTTATATTTTCATTCTAAATATGAAAAAACAAAACAAAACAAATGGCATTTGAAGAGAACCATGACCAGTTTATAGGAGGGAAGTATGGCATCATTTTGTGTTGTTTTATTTTCGCTTTTCTTGTGTTTATCTTATTTTTATATTCTTTGAAGTTTAGATTAACTCTATCCTCTGAACTCTAGGATTTCTACCAGATGAGCTATTGAATTAACCCACAATCCTTTAGAGAGCCTTTTGAATGAATAAACCATCCTACAAATTAAACTGGCAAATTAAAGGAGACTTTTGGTATCAAGAGTTTCTGGCCTCAAATTATTTTCAGTTGTTAAATAACATTCCAAAATAGTTAAACCTGCTGTTGGTTATCTGAGCCTTATAGTCCTCCAAAGCAGTGCAGGTAGATATGATCCCAAAAGAAAGGCAGAACTTGGAGAAAAGCCTCAAGCTTGATAAACAATATTTGGAATGACTCTGTAGTCTTTTAAGTGATTCAAAGGCAATGTAAGTGAACTCAATATACCAATACATTTGGATGGTTACTTACTTAGTACACAAAAAGTATACATTGTAAAGACTCTATCTGATTTCCAATACTTTTTTTTTTAATCTGTACAGATTTAAGTGAGATGGTACATTCTGAATTAGAAGGAACCACTTTGGCTTACTATCAAATATATGGAGACATCTAAACTTTTTCATAGCTTTAAGTGATGGTATGGTACAAAATTCCACTCAAGAGCTATCATACGTAAGGAATAATTTCCATTTCTTTCCTTCATTTTTGTGGATCCTTTTCCTGCATAGTATTCCCTAATGAGGGCATACATTATCATTTTTGTCTGCTCTTACCTACAGGCTGTTCAAATCAACTGAGCTACTTAATTTTTTTTTTCAACGTTTATTTATTTTTGGGACAGAGAGAGACAGAGCATGAACAGGGGAGGGGCAGAGAGAGAGGGAGACACAGAATCGGAAACAGGCTCCAGGCTCTGAGCCATCAGCCCAGAGCCCGACGTGGGGCTCGAACTCACGGACCGCGAGATCGTGACCTGGCTGAAGTCGGACGCTTAACCGACTGCGCCACCCAGGCGCCCCTGAGCTACTTAATTATTTAGTCAAGAGAAAACACCCTAATTGGAAAGCATCCTCCTTCTGCACTCAATTTCAGAATTTAGAGCTTCATAGCTACAGCTTAGGAGAAATTTACCCAAAAACCTCAAGGTGCTAATTATAAGGCTATATAATTTACATAGATTTAGATGCACATCTCAATCCTTTTTGAAAATGATCTAGAGGAAACAGATGAGGGTAATTACAGGGGTATTTTGGGACTTTCCCCTCTGTGATCTACCCGAGCACAACATTCATTTTAAAAATGTGTATTAGTTTGTTCTGATGAAAAGTATCTCAAACAGACATAAACATTTTATTTAACATTTATGAGATTATGTTGAATAATTCTATAATGGTGAGAAATGTAATCCAGTGGTTCAGGGCACAGAATCACCTGGAGGAATCTTTACAAAACACGGAGTCCTGGGCCTACCTCTGAGATTAGGGTTTAGTTATTTTAGAGTGGGGTCTAGGCCTCTGTTCTTTGAGAGCTTCCTGGGTCATTCTACTGAGTAGTAGATAGAGTCAACAACAGAACCTGGGTGTGAGGCATATCTCATATCATTTAAAAAAAGTAATAATATAGTAATCAAGTTATTATAAACAAATTTCAACAGGGGCAATATTTTTTTTTTAATTTTTTTTTAACGTTTATTTATTTTTGAGACAGAGGGAGACAGAGCATGAATGGGGGAGGGTCAGAGAGAGAGGGAGACACAGAATCTGAAACAGGCTCCAGGCTCCGAGCAGTCAGCACAGAGCCCCACGCGGGGCTTGAACTCACGGACCGCGAGATCATGACCTGAGCCGAAGTCGGACGCTTAACCAACTGAGCCACCCAGGCGCCCCCAGCAGGTGCCATATTGTAAGCATTTTTAAAAATAATGAGCGCCTTGGAAAATGCTTAATTATAACTAGCATGAAATCCAAATTGCCAATTCCTTCCTTCCTTCCTCTGTCCGTTCGTTCGTTTGTTCGTTCCTTCCTTCCTTCCTTCCTTCCTTCCTTCATCCCTCCCTCCCTTCCTTCCTTCCATGATCCTTTGGCAGCGTTCAAAATGATATGGTCTTCCTAGCTATCCTAAGTGATTAGGAAGAAATGTCTATAATCCTTAAAATTGTTTTTATGTCTGATATGTCTTTATGCAAAATCAAAGTAAATCCTCCATATTCTCACATACACAAAATAGGTGCAATGTTTGTTTGTTTGTTTAGAGAGTGGGCAAGCAGGGGAGGGGCAGAGAGAAAGGGAGAGAGGGAGAATCCCAAGCAGGCTCTGCACTGTCAGCACAGAGCCTAATATGGGGCTCAAATCCATAAACCAAGAGATCATGACCTGAGCCAAAATCCAGTTAGTCACCCAACCGACAGAGCCACTCAGGCACCTGGTGCAATGTTATTTCTATACACAAGGGATAAGTTGTATACTCTCTAGTATCAAGCTAATGAAACCTGGAATACTAAGGGCTTCCAAACTGTGTCTTTTCACCCTTTCCTCGTTAAACTGACTCTTTCTGATTAGAGCGATCTGTAATCTGTAGTACTGCTTGGTGTTAGTCACAGTCACATAGTTAAGTTTTTCAATATTAATGTCTCTAATCATTAGTCAATAAACTATCAAACACAAGGATATACCTGGCTCAGTTCCAGGACAGCTGAGAGTTCTGAGTGCCACCAGGGAACATGTTCAGTTGCCTGTACCTCTGGGAAGAAAATTTTAGCCATTTTTACTTCGGTTATATAAATATAGATATATCTAGATCTAAGCAAAAAATACACAAAGAAGTTTATTACAACAAGGGTGTCAGTTAAGCGTCTGACTCTTGATCTTAGCTCGAGTCTCGATCTCAGGGTCTTGAGTTCAAGCCCCGTGCTGGGTGTGGAAGTTTATTACAATTTGAGCTTCTATTAAATATACATATTCAGGTGATCACAGGATAGTGCCTTTGTTGACTGTATGTACGTGTATTTTCCAAAGTCACTGGCAGGAATCAACTGATGATTAAGGAACTGATCTTAAAATGAAAGACATACATATAAAGAAATCATGAAATTACATGCAAGTACCTCTTCATGAGATCAAATATCTAACCCTCTCAGGTGAATAAAAGTGTATTTTTCTAATAAATGAAACCAAAAGTATGTCATTGCACTTTTGAAAGCTTTAAAAAATGGGTTAAGTCAGACTATGTCATTAAGAAATTATTCTAGAATGTGGTCTTTTGAAATAGTTCCGATGTTCTTCTAATATTCCTCTTTTTGTCCTTAAAATTATGCCCAACATTTCCTCCACAAGTGAAGAAATATGGGAAAATAGTTCTAGCTTCCACGTGTAAGCAAGCCAGTTAGTGGACTGTATCTACTCAATGCCAGCTGGCTAATTGTACCCAGAGTATTTTATTTTGCCAGGATCAGACTGCTTTTCTGCATGGTCATTTGGGTACCAAATTTTGCATCTGTAAGTGGACAAATTATGAATATAAATTGGAATTTTATGCATGTAAAATTAACCCTAAATGTAGAAACTACATTTTTTTTATCTGCTGGTGCATTCATATGTCACTTTCACAGATATAAAATGATTGAATTAAGACAAAATGTGCACATAAAAGTTGTCTGAATGTCATCATCACATACCTGTGAAACCAATACACCAGTGACCAGTGACCTTTGAGGAGTGTGTCTGGAGCAGTTAAACCAACTTTCCATTTTATGTAGCATTTCCTAAGGTGTGGGCCATGGAATTTTGTTCTATTTTTAATTTTTTTTTTTTAAGTTTATTTTGGGGGCGGTGGGGAGGGTCAGAGAGAGGAGAGAGAATCCCAAGCTGACGGCACAGAGCCCTATGCAGGGCTCAATCTCATGAACTGTGAGATCATGACCTGACTCAAAATCAAGAGTCTGGTGCTTAACCGACTGAACCACCCAGGTGTCCCAAGGGACATGGAATTTTAAAATGTCATCTGTGGGAAACAAATGGTAAGGGAGAAAAGGAGAGTCTGATCATGTAAGTCTGGGAAATACTGTCTTAGAGTTCTAAAGCAGTACTTTTAGACTCCATTAATGAGCATATATTCTTTATGGATCTCCAAGAGGGCATCAGAATATATAGCATTTCCCAAATGTATTTGATCTTGTAGGGCCTACAGAAATGCTTATAGAATTAATCAAAATTACACATTTGTTAAGATCATTTCCATTCCCATATCCATGTTATCATAGCAATTGCTTTTAACTTATGTCACAAGCTTGCCTGCATTCCCATAGCAATACAGATTTTACTTATCTCCTAAGTGTGTATGCAAAGACAGTTGCAGTGGTTGAAAACAGACAGCTGGGGCGCCTGGGTGGCGCAGTCGGTTAAGCGTCCGACTTCAGCCAGGTCACGATCTCGCGGTCCGGGAGTTCGAGCCCCGCGTCGGGCTCTGGGCTGATGGCTCGGAGCCTGGAGCCTGTTTCCGATTCTGTGTCTCCCTCTCTCTCTGCCCTTCCCCCGTTCATGCTCTGTCTCTCTCTGTCCCAAAAAATAAATAAACGTTGAAAAAAAAATTTTAGAAAACAGACAGCTAATTTCTCCAGGTATTTTTCTGGAAGCTGGTACTGCTCCATGTGGACAAAGTGAACAGGAGTTGAGCAGGTTGCATGAGGTAGGTCTCATAAAATCTAGAGAGCCATCCTGGAGACAGAGTCAAGCCCATTTATATACCTTGCTTCCAGTAGCCACTTCTATGCCTGATATTTTGTAATCTTGCTATTAACAAGTCTTACTAGATACAGTTTAAAAAAGTGTCTGTAATTGTGCCCATAGTGCTTTGCTTAAGACCTACTGTAACTAATTCTCAGACAGACACTGGTTAATTTCCCATTTTATCAGCCAAAGGATTTTTCTGTCCCATTAACCACTCTCAAATACACACCAAATTCGGGTGTTACCTACACCGCTTCCACCTCCTGCTGAAGATGGGCTTCTCCTTGCCCTCAGTAATCCAAGCCCCCTGAGCTGACAGTGTTCTGTGGTCCCAAGGGTGGACACAGAGGGACTTCCTCACATAAGGTCTCTGGAAGAAAATGGGTAATGACCTCTTGGTATATCCAGATTCCCTTAAAAAAAAATCAACTTTAGGGGCGCCTGGGTGGCTCAGTCAGTTCAGCGGTTAAGTGTCTGACTTCAGCTCAGGTCATGATCTCGCAGTTTATGCATTTGAGCCCGGCATTGGGCTCTGTGCTGACAGCTCAGAGCCTGCTTTGGATTCTGTGTCTCCCTTTCTCTTTGTCCCTCTGCCATTTGTGTTCTGTCTCTGTCTCTCAAACATAAATAAACATTAAAACAATTATTTAAAAAAAATCTACTGAGGATTTACGTACACTAAATGCACCCACTTCACCCACTTTTGACAAGCCACACACCCATAATCACCACTGCCATTAAGGTTTAGAACATCTATCTCACCGGTTCTCCTTTGTCATAAGTTTCTCCAACCTTGGCCCATTGTAAAACTGATTTAGGGCTATTGTGAATAATGTTGCTATGAACATCAGAGTTCAAACTTGGTATTGCCATATGTATTCAGTTCTTAGGGGTAAATGTGTAGGAGTAGAATTGCAGAGATATCTGGTTAAAGCTGCAGGGCTGTATACGGTTAAAAGTTGACTTTTTTAAAATTCCAATTTTCCAAAATGGCTATACTGCTTTACATTGCCATTAGCTACTATAAGTGTTGCAGTTGCTATGAGTAAACAATCTTATTAGTACTTACCATTGCCAATATTTTTTGCTTTAGTTTGCATTTCCTAATGACTAATATAGAATTTTTTTTGCTTTAAGTAACCTTATTCTTATTGTATATTAACCAAAATTTACTTTAAAAAAAATTCTTTTAATGTTTACTTTTTTTTTTTTAATTTTTTTTTCAACGTTTATTTATTTTTGGGACAGAGAGAGACAGAGCATGAACGGGGGAGGGGCAGAGAGAGAGGGAGGCACAGAATCGGAAACAGGCTCCAGGCTCCGAGCCATCAGCCCAGAGCCTGACGCGGGGCTCAAACTCACGGACCGCGAGATCGTGACCTGGCTGAAGTCGGACGCTTAACCAACTGCGCCACCCAGGCGCCCCTAATGTTTACTTTTGAGAGAGGGAGACAGAGTGTGAGTGGGGGAGGGGTAGAGAGAGAGGGAGACACAGAATCTGAAGGAGGCTCCAGGCTCTGAGCTGTTAGCACAGAGCCCGACGCCAGGCTCGAACCCACGAATGATGAGATCATGACCTGAGCCAAAGTCGGCTGCCCAAATGACTGAGCCACCCAGGTGTCCCAACCAAAATGTACTTTTAAGTGTTCAGTGCTAAAGAAACTTCATGGGGGAGGGGGCGGGGATAAATCTCATGAGCTCAAATGTATTTTAGTTTTTAGTTTTTTGTTTTTTGTTTTTTGTTTTTTTAAAAAGGCCCTCTTACATACATGAGCTATTGGGAAGCCCTGTTGCCATCTTTGGTCAGAGAATTTGGCCCTGTCACCAGATAGAGTTTCTGACCACCAGCTACAAAGCGCAGGGCCCTTCCCTAATCATGAGGAGGGAAATATTGTTTTGAGGAGAGACAACATTTGATTTCACCCAAGGCTGGCTGTCTTCAGTCAGCAAGCGTGGGAGACTGCCAGGCCCCTGCCCGATGTCAACCTCCTCCTCTTCTTTGTCCCTGCTTTTATTCAGCCTAGGGATGCATCCAAATAAAAGACTCGATTTCCCAGACTCCTTACAGCAAAGTGTTACAACACTTTGTAACAAGCTTTGGCCAACAAGGAGTAAGATGAAATGCTGGACGGGACATCCGAGAAGAGTGTTTAGTTAGACGAAGCTATGCTTCGTTCCTCCTTCCTCCCTTCCGCCTTCTTGCTGCTTGAATGGCACATGTGACCGCTGAAGATTCAGAAGCTTTGTGATGCTCTTGAAGACAGAAGTGATAACCCAAAGAAGCAGAAGTGAGAAACCTGGGTCTATAGGGTATTTGGGGAGCTGCCTTCAATTTCCGTGATGTGAGAAGAGTTTTATGAGAGAATGATGCTTATAGAACTGTTGTTTGGGGTTTTCTCTTTTACTCAGCCTGAACGAATCCTTAGTGCCACTGAGGGCAGAGTCCAGGCTTGAACTGCTAGTGACAGTGCCCCCAAGCCTCCCCAAGAAGTACAGCCAAGAGTGTAAAGGGGGAAGCGACGAAAACAAGAAGGAGCTGCTGGGGGCAGCAAGTAGCAATAGCCTCTCGGAGCACAGTAGGGAGAGCCTGATCCACAGGCCGATCTTGTTTCTTCTAGCAGACAGCTCTTTTTCCAACTGGGCACTATGTTGCTGGACACTCCGGCCAAACGAAAAATAATTAAATCATTAGACTTATTAGTAAAGGTCATCCCTGGCAATCAGCATGGTGTGAAGAATAGAGTATTGAGGGGCGCCTGGGTGGCTCAGTCGGTTAGGGGTCTGACTTCAGCTCAGGTCACGATCCCGCGGTTCGGGAGTTCCAGCCCCTCATCCAGCTCTGTGCTGGCAGCTCAGAGCCTGAAGCCTGCTTCAGATTCTGTGTCGCCCTCTCTCTTTGCCCCTCCCCCCCCACTCTCTCTCTCTTTCTTAAAAATAAATAAATATAAAAAAAAGGACTAGAGTATTGAAACAACAATCAAGAAATTGGGATTTCCAGTACTGTCTCCACATCTAACAGACTTTGGGGGAATTGTTTATATTTTCTGAGCACTATGTGAATAATTCCATCACTAGCAGGAATTAGACATGTTATTCATTAATTGTGATCCTTCTTTTCTCTCCAATGATAGTCCAACCATGACTCAAGGTGAATGTGACTGGAAAGAGAGTGGTAAAGTCATAGGAAGAAGACAAAATAAATTAAAAGTATTATTTTATATAATATTCTACGCTTATTAGATGTAACTTTATTTAATGTTACACGCTAAGGTGACTTTAGGCTGGAGAAAGAAAGCACAAACAAGCTTATTTTATTATTTGTGTATTTATGTATTTATTTATTTTGAATGTTTGTTTATTTCTGAGAGAGACAGTGAGTGGGGGAGGGGCAGAGAGAGAGGGAGACACAGAACCCAAAGCAGGCTCCAGGCTCTGAGCTGTCAGCGCAGAGCCCCATGTGGGGCTCGAACTCATGAACCATGAGATCATGACCTGAGCTGAAGCTGGATGCTCAACCAACTGAGCCACCCAGGCGTCCCACAGACTTATTTTAGAATTGATTCTGTTCTAGTAGAACAGTGAAAATAAAGTAGTCATAACGCCAAGACTTCTCTCTTCTTTTTCATTTTTAATATTTTTTGTCTTCTATAGGCGCAGCATAGTATCTGTGTTAAATTGTCAAAATGGGCACAGTTCTTCACCCCTCGTTATATGTACTTACACTCAGACTATCCTGCTCTTGACTGTGTCCGTCCAGCTGTGGACCTAGAGGCTACCTAGCTCACAGCCGACCACAGACACACAGGGAGCCCAGTCAAGACCAGAAGAGCCACCAGATGAGCCCAAGTTGCTGACTCACAGAATCATGAATGATTTTTTTAAATTGTTTTAAAGTTTGTTTATTTATTTATTTTGAGAGAGAGAGAGAGAGAGAGAGAGAGAGAGAGTGAATGAGCAGGGGAGGGGCAAAGAAAGAGAGGGAAAGAGAATGCCAGGTAGGCTCCATGCTGTCAGGGCAATGCCCTATGTGGGGCTCAAACTCACACTGTGAGATCATGACCCGAGCTGAAACCAAGAGTCAGACACTTAACCGACTGAGGCACCCAGGTGCCCTCCAGAATCATGAATGATTCCAAATAAATAGTGGTTGTTTGAAACCACTAACTTCTGGGGTTGTTTGTTATTCAGCAAAAGCCACGAATACTTATTCTTGTGAATGTTTGAAACCAGATTTCTTCCGTGTCTTTTTCTCTTTTCTCGAATATGGACAACATCATAAGAAGGAGGAGGCTTTTCAGTACATTTCTTCCCGGTAAACTATCACGTCTGGGCCAACAAAACAATAGTGAGGATGAAGGGCTTTTTCTGGGTTCACCTTAAGGCCATCAGATGGACTGCATTTTTACTTTATCGTGCTGAAGCACATGCCTGAACATCACTGTGCTTCTCCTTTCTTTCTAAGTGAGGTTTTATTATTTTTTAATGTCCTAGTAGGCTTTGCCGTGAGCATGCTGTCAGCACGCCTGTCAGTGCTTTGGGCACCTGGGCTGAGAGGTCTCAGAGTAAATCATCATCCACCACCACAGCCCTGGGAATACCGATTATCCTCAGCGGTACTCTTCCACAGCCCGGGGCTGCTGATGTGGGCTCACCCTCAATGCAGGAAAATAGCAGCCTGCTTGTATTCTTCAGCTTCAAAGTTTCTTTTTGAAATATGTTTGTCTTTCCATGAAATTCTCAAGGTTTTTGTGGGTGAGTGCAGGTTTAGGCCGATTAAATAATTTGCTTTCTGATGCCCCACCTCATCAAGCAGAGGCTTGACGGTGGCTGCGGTGGTCTGGTATTACAAGTAGCCAGATTAGGAGCCTTCTACAAGATGTAAATTTAATGATGCCATGCAAACTCCTCTCTCTGTCAAGTTATCTGTCCCGTGCCTGTCACCATGCCTGGATTCGCTCCATGAGCTCGTTATTTCTTCTGATCTTAAAGGTTTTTTGATGTTTAAGGGTTCCTCATTAAGTTAAATCTCCCTGCTAGCATCGCTTAGCACATCAGCAGGAATTAGCTGAGGGCCAGTTAGGAGAAAGACGTTTTAAGAATAGGCTGTGGGATGGGTCCTGACAGAAGTTGCTAATGCCATTTCAGTATTTCCCCTTGTATTTGGGGTACTCCCATTGTAAACCTTCAAACTTTTCTTTGGAAGGCTCTGCTAATTACTAGCTACTGCCTCCAACCAAGCATTTTTCATGTTCAGCAGATGACAATTTAATTTTGTTCTTTGAGACGTTAGTGTGGCCTCATTATTACTTTAGAAGAAGCTTTATTTCGCTGTTGAGTTTGCTTCCAAATCATAGAATTTCATAAGAATTCTTAAAGGTCAGAGCGATTGGGTGGCTTACTCGGTTAAGCTTCTGACTGTTGATTTCAGCTCAGGTCATGAACTTGTGGTTGAGAGTTCGAGCCCTGCATCAGGCTCCACACTGACAGTGCAGATCCCACTTGGGATTCTTTGTCTCTGTCTCTGTCTCTGTCTCTTTCTCTGCCCCTCTCCTGCTCACACTCTATCTCTCTCCGAATAAATAAATAAACATTAACCAAAAGAGAAAAAGAAAAAAGAATTCTTAAAGGTCATCTGTCTCATTCTCCCTCCATCCTGAATGTATAAACCAGGAAGTGAAGACCTAAGACCAGAGTGACTCCCCTGGGCTCTGAGACTCCCCACCGACTGCCTCATTCTCCTTACACGTACACTCGCACACAGGCACACACATGCCTTAAGAATACTGGGACTTGGAGGAGTCTAGTTTGGGATTTAGAGGGAAAGAAAACAAAAGAAGGGGGAAAGAAGAGAAAGAGAAGGAAAGGAAGGAAGAAATGGAAGGAAGGAAGGAAGGAAGGAAGGAAGGAAGGAAGGAAGGAAGGA
>NW_024412397.1:57378613-57539463 GCF_014898765.1 Herpailurus yagouaroundi
GGAAGGAAGGAAGGAAGGAAGGAAGGAAGGAAGGAAGGAAGGAAGGAAGGAAAACAAACAATTCAATGAAGTGAAAGCTTTTAGGAGTAAAGATATTCACCAAATCTTCAGATCCTCAAATCTGGTGGAACCCCTCCTCTGGATAATCAATCACAAAAACCCACCAAGAGGTCAGGATGGGGTGGGATTGGTACTCTAGCTACAGACCCCTCAGGTTATGACCAATGGAGTAATATACTCCGTTTCCTTTCCTTTATTTTGGCAACAGAAATCTCAAGGGTCAGGGTGGAACATTCATTAAAGTGATTCTCTACACCAATGCTTACAAGCCACCAACAGCTTTTTCTTCCTTTGTTTAAAGAGGACATCATTTTCTTTTAAGTCAGTGACACGTTAGACTCCCTTATTGGCTACTGTGGCAGCCTGAGAACCTCTCGGGCAGGTAGTGAAGGAAATGCCGAAAGGAGGAAACTCAACAGGATGTAAAGAAATCGTCTTAGTTTGGATCTCCTGAAAGCAGAGCCTGAGGTGAGGATTCGGTGCAGGTAGTTTATCTGGAGGTGGTCCCGGCAAAGAAGATTGAGGGAGCTGGAGAAAGGGTCAGAGGAAGAGGAACAAAGGCACATTGGACTCATGCCGTGAGGGAGGGGAGTGGGGGGCTCAACCCTGGAGGTACCCCAGGAGCTTGCAGAAAGCACATCAGAATTTCCCCACCTGAAGGGCCTGAAATGGGGTATTTATGCACCCACCGACCTGTGGGTCCCCAGCCCCCAACACACACTGTTAGGCTGCACCTCAGGCCCAGTGAGCCCAAGGCCTTGGGAGAAAGCCTAGGGGACAAAAGGCCCTCAGGCAGAGCGGCGATGTGTTTTGCAGGGAGTGGCTGAGGTGGAAACATCAATGCATCCCAGAGCAAGTGATGAGGTCAGGCAGGTGGAGGGGCGCTGGGTGCCCACTGAGGCCTAAGAGTTTCTGCCACTCAGATGGGCCCAGTCTCTTCACGGTTGCCTTAAGCTGGGCGAGGGTCACAGACAACATCTTAACTCCCTGACCCCCTCTTGCAGTATCTTGGAGATATCTTGGAGATATAAACATACTCTGCCTTGGCATGGTATGAGAAAGAGAACAATTAGGACCTTGAAAACTTAAAAATATCAAGGCAGGAAATGATTGTCCCCGAAATGCTCTTTGGGTTTGACTGTGTTGACAGATGGTGATTGAAGCCTGGAGTCTAGACATGCCTGGGGACGCTGTCCTGGGCCACCCTGGCCCTTTCCCGCTTTCCCCCTTCCCCCTGTCCTGGCCCCAGAGGCTGAGCTGTGCTCACTGCCCTCCCCTCCCCGGGCCCCACGTGGCTTCAACCTGCGGAATATGAGCTCCTCCAACCAGCCCCACTCAGAGGTCTCTGCTTTCTCACCTCACAAGCCTCTTACCCAACTGAGCTTCTCCTTCACAGACAAAACAGGGAAGTTGTTAAACATACAGGCTCGATGCCAGACTTCAGCTTCAAATCCTACCTCTGCTGCCTACCGGCCCTATGGTCTGGCAGCTCAAACGGTTTCGGATTCAGCACCCATAAAACAGGGACAATAATACAGGAGCCCCTACCTCGTGTGGTTGTTGTGAGAGTCAGTGAATATGTGTGTATAGAACACAGTAGCTCCCGGCACTTACAGAGAAACTGCCTACGTAATGTGGCGGTGGTTAGGATTCCCTTATTTTTTACAGGCTGTCTTGTCTCCTGAGTTTCCCTGTATTTCCACTTCTGCCTTGGCCTTTAACTAACTGTGTTGGGATTGTTGGCCTGCCTTTTTTCCCTGTTAGATTATGTGCCCCTTGAGAGAAGATTATTGTCCTTTCTCTTAAAAAAGGATTTTAGGGGCGCCTGGGTGGCGCAGTCGGTTAAGCGTCCGACTTCAGCCAGGTCACGATCTCGCGGTCCGTGAGTTCGAGCCCCGCGTCGGGCTCTGGGCTGACGGCCCGGAGCCTGGAGCCTGTTTCCGATTCTGTGTCTCCCTCTCTCTCTGCCCCTCCCCCGTTCATGCTCTGTCTCTGTCTCAAAAATAAATAAACGTTGAAAAAAAATTTTTTTTTAAAAAAGGATTTTAGAAACATCCCCAACTTTCTCACCATAGTCTTTCTGGCAAGAACCATGCCCTGACCAAGCTGAGGAAGGGAGTGCCAGGAGAGCAACCCCTCCCCAACGAAGGGGACACTCAAAATGGTCCTGAGGGAAGTGGGTGCGGGTGAATCTGATCCTCAGTTTCCGCCCAGCTGCGTGCTCTGATGGGACCACAGGCCGCCCCCGAGCCGCACGCGAGGGGGCCGGCTGCCCCAGGAACCCCTCTCTGCTTCCTCTCTCCTGAACACATGAGCGCTGGCGTCATAAATATGTCAGTGAAAGACATGTAGGTTTTCCTAAATAGACAGGAATCCCAAAGGACTGAAAAGAGTTATAAAAATATACAAACATATATTTTTTATTCTGGCATACTTCATATTTTTAAGAAAGCAATTAGTAATTACCTGACATTGGGTAAGAACCAGAAGATCATGGGCGACGTAAAAATTACAGTTTTATGTAAAATATCGGTGGGGGAAACCCCTAATTGTCTGTTCAAAATACTGGTAACTTTAAGTACTTTCCAAAAATAGAGACGATTTCCATCATTTTAATAACGGACGTGCAAATGAACGAAACAAGACTATCCCTAAGTAAACATACCTTCTCTTCAGAAACTAACATAGTGCAGATTTCCCCTGCTATCTGAAAGTGGCCTTACACCATTTCGTTTTTACAAAACACCTACGTTAATACCGGCTTTTGCTAATGAAAGAAATCTGAAGAAGATTTTCGCTTTCAGGAAATGGCAATCGCTTCCTGACTCGATATCTTTTGGATGCCATGGGAATGCTGTGCTTTCTGATAAGAGGAAAACCTGTACCTAGCCCATAGCAGGCCCTTTTAAATATTGTTGAATGAGGGGATGATCCAATGATTTCATAATAGCTATAGAATAATGCCCACATTTCTTAACATGGCATTCAGACTCCAGAATACGATCGGAAATGGCACTTTTTAATCCCCTCTGCAACTTTGCTACAGCCACCCCTCATATTCCATCCACATGGGACCATTTGCTGCCCAACTTTGTGCACGCTGTTCCCACTCTCCTACAAAACGTCCTTCCCACCTTGCTGTGCTGGGAGAATTTCTTTACTTTCTAGGGCCTTCCCTGAATGTCACCACCTCGGTGAGTTCTTCCAGACGACGCCAACCCCCTGGTCAGAATATATTGCCTTTTTTTTTTTTTTTTTTTTGAAGTGTTCTCCTAGTTCTTTGTTCCTCACTGCCTGTGAAAATAAATTGTGGTTGGTCACATGCGTGTCTCTCTTTCTCCCTCCTTTAGTTTGTCAGAACCTCCTGGAAGGAGAGCGTCTAGGCTGCCAGATTTTCAGTAAATATTTGTGGAAGGTTAATGCCTATGACTCTGCTGCTTTGGGTTATGTTTAGACTTCTGTCTGCCACATCTACTCAGGGTTCAGTAGGTTACTTCTTCTCGCCAAGCTAATCAAAGGCATTCAATGATGCTAACTAGGTGGTCTGTGCCATGGAATCACAGACCATTAAACTTCATCCTCAGTATCCAGCGAGGTCTTGAATAAGCCAGGCCTTTCAAGAAGTTTCTTTTGTTGTTCTTGTCTCCTTTGTTACAGTCCCCACAAGTTTGAGGCAATGGATATGAAATATACTTTAGGCTTGAAAGGTGCTGGAAACCAACATTTTTCTATTTGAAGTTTTCTTTGACTTAACTCAATCTATCTAGCTAGCTAGTGAATCTAACTATCTATTTATTTATTTATTTATTTTCGGATGGAAAAAATTATAACTGTCTTTTCACTATCTTCAAAGTGCTATTTATGATTTTATTCCCATTTGAATGCCAATGACAAACCACTGTAAAAGTCAGCAAAATAAATCATAGGTTTTTCCATACCACATTACACATGTTGCAGATATCACCTATGCTGATCACTACCATAAAATTAGAGGAGGTGGGGGTTAGTTGGCCCAAACTTTTTTTATATGTTGGAGTTTTCCCTCATTCTTTTTATAGAAGAGGAGATTTTGACATTTAAGAAACTGTTGGTTCTTAGGGCGCCTGGGTGGTTCAGTTGCTTCTCTTAATTTCAGCCTAGATCATGGTCTCACAATTCGTGAAATCAAGCCCCAAGTCAGGCTCTGCGCTGGCAGTGTGGAGCCTGCTTGGGATTCTCTCTCTCCCTCTCTCTCTGTCCGTCCCTGCTTGAATGCATACACACTCTCTCTCTCTCTCTCTCTTTCTCTCTCAAAGTAAATAAATAAACTTTAAAAAAGAAACTGTGGATTCTTGCAGGTGATTATTTTTTGTTTTACCGATAGATACTAACACTGACTTGTACGGATGAATAGCAGCTCAGTAGTCTCAGATTGATATTAATCTGAGAGTTTTTGTCTTTGTGTGGATATAGGCACTGGGATTTAAAGCCAATTTGGGGGATAGGAAATGAAAAGGACTATTTTTTTAACGCTTTTTTATTTATATTTTTGAAGGAGAGAGAGAGAGAGACAGAGCATAAGCGGGGGAGGGGCAGAGAGAGAGGGAGACACAGAATCCAACGCAGGCTCCAGGCTCCGAGCTGACAGCACAGAGCCAGACGCGGGGCTGAAACTCAAGGACAGCGAGATCATGACCTGAGCCGAAGTCGGACGCTCAACCAACTGAGCCACCCAGGCGCCCTGGGAATGAAAAGGACTAGTGAATAAATATTCCCTGACAAGGGCTTTGGAGCACCAAATGACCACTGAGCACCATCAGCTGCCTATTGTACCCAGTCATCACGGGTCAGAGACCAGAACACCCAACAGGTCCTAAAGACTCTGTTCCCGAGCCTTTGTCTCTCTTGACTCTATGTGTGCCCCTCCCCCCTCAGGCCACAATTCTGCATCAAAGTGTTTTCAGGGTTACAATCTTCTTGATTGGACTTAGTCACATGAAACCAAAGGAGAAACAGGTAATCCTCTTTCACATTCTCTGAGGCCTAATTATTTTCAGACATGTCTCAGATCTAATCACCAAAACTATGTACATCACACATGCACACACAGACATATGTAGAAGAAATTGCTTCAGGAAGATACTACGGTATAAAAATATAAGATATTTAATACCAAAATTAAAAATAAGATACTAAAACATAAGCATACACTTTTGTGCCTGGTATTCTGAAACTAGTTCGTTTTAAGTGTTAGAGCTTTATACTAAGAAGTATAATGTGGATTTAAATGTTTACTTTGCGTTTATATATATGTTAAATCGAGTTAACAAGTCTTAACTTCAACTATAAAAATGAGGAACATACTATAATTTAAAACTAATATTTGCAACATGAAACAGATGGATGCAATATTCGTTTTTATGACAACTTCACCTGGTGTAACAGGACGAGAACACCGTCATGCTCCATGTGGGACCAGAGAGGTCCATAATTCCAGATAACCTTCCAGTAGTGTCATTCTCATGTAAAATGACAAAGATGTGAAGTTTTAAACAGTCCCGTGGAAATAACAGGTTATATTTCTTTCTTTTTTTTATTAAAAAAATTTTTTTTAATGTTTATTTATTTTGAGAGAGAGACAGAGTGCAAGCAGGGGAGGGACAGAGGGAGAGGGAGACGCAGAATCTGAAGCAGGCTCCAGGCTCTGAGCTGTCAGCCTGGGCTCGAACTCACAAGCTCTGAGATCATGGCCTGAGCTGAAGTCGGACGCTCAACCGAATGAGCCACCCAGGCTCCCCCAGGTTATATTTCTAGAGTGTTGGTTATCTAGGAAGAATAGCTAGTTGCATTTAAATCCTACCTTAATACCACTAGGGAAATTTTAATTTTCGTATTATAGGTGAGGAGATAAAGGTTTAGAGAAATTTCAAGTAATTTGCCCAAGATTACAACTGGTAAAGGAATTTGAACTCAGATGTGTCTGGTCCCAAAACTCATGCAGTCACAAACATACTACCATACTCTCTCCTTCTATAATTGTTCTCTCTTATTTAACACCTGCCTTCCAATTTCCAAACCCCCCTGAACAAAGCTTGACCAGTGTATAAAGGGAGATGGCTTCAAGGGTATGCAGTTGGATGTGAACTTAAGGAATGAAATGTACTTTATCTTTGACATTATTACTTAAAGAAACAAAATATGAAGGGATGACCTTAAGTGTGTGTATACAAAATATATTTATTGCCATGACTTACATTAAACCTTTCTGTGCTCATATGTGGACTAGTATCATCATCTTCTAAGTGATTTCTCTGTCTCAGTCACTTCATCTTTGGTCTCTTATGTATTCTGCCTCCTGGTAAATCTTCACAAAGTGTGATGCACTTCTCGTCAAAAACCTATGGTTTAAAATTCAAAGTTCAGATCTTTTATCCCTCTGAATAACTAGAGTATGCTGTTTATATTGCCCATGTGATACTTAACTTACACCATCTTGTGATTTAGCAATATGTACACGATTTGTATTATTTTTTTTAATTTTTTTTCAATGTTTATTTATTTTTGGGACAGAGAGAGACAGAGCATGAACGGGGGAGGGGCAGAGAGAGAGGGAGACACAGAATTGGAAACAGGCTCTGAGCCATCAGCCCAGAGCCTGATGCGGGGCTCGAACTCACGGACCGCGAGATCGTGACCTGGCTGAAGTCGGACGCTTAACCGACTGCGCCACCCAGGCGCCCCAGTACACGATTTGTATTTAAAAACTTTTTTTTTTAATGTTTATTTATTCTTGAGAGAGAGACAGAGACAGAGCATGAGCAGGGGAGGGGCAAAGAGAGAGGGAGACACAGAATCAGAAGCAGGCTCCAGGCTCAGAGCTGTCAGCACAGAGTCCAATGCAGGGCTCAAACTCACCAACAAGGAGATCACGACCTGAGCCAAAGTCTGACATTCAACTGACTGAGCCACCCAGGCACCCTAGACAATTTGCATTTCTTTATGAAATACAAGCTTTAAGAGTTGAGCCCTTCATTCTATAGCCAAAGTAACCATGGTACAAATAATTATCACATTTGAAATTTTCCAGGGGCACCTTTGTGGCTTAGTCAGTTAAGTGTCCAGCTTCCACTTAGGTCATGAATTCACGGTTGGTGGGTTAGAGCCCTGCATCTGGCTCCATGCTGACGGTGAGGAGCCTGTTTGGGATTCTCTCCCTTGCCCTCTCTCTCTGCCCCTCCCCCGTGTGTAGTCTGTCTACAAATGAATAAATAGATAAACTTAAAAAACAAACAAATTTGGAATTTTCCACTAGGCATCAAAAAATGCATTATTTTTGTTCTGTGGCTGGCTCTTCAAATGCACTCAGCTCAGCCATGCTGTACATTCCTGAATACCTCAAAAACCCATCACCACCTCATCTTGATTATCTACCCAGATTTTCCTCCCTCCCTTATCTCAATCCCTTATTCCTTGAGCTCTCCTTTCACGATCCCTTGGCCATTGAATCCTATCTCTGGCCTTGCTAGGCTTGATGGCACATTTGATCTCCAAATATGATTCCCCAGCTCTGATTCTTGGCATCCTGTCTTGGGACTAGTCAATATCAACATGTTATAACTCGTGCCATAATCATAGGTGTTCTCTCTGTCACAGTCTGGCCTTTGGAACTAACACCACCTGGGCCAGCCCATCCAACCCCTGCCAGGGAACATAAATCAAGCACATTGTCCAAAATACTTAAAGTACTTAGAACGTGTTATCCACTAAGTCCTGGGAGGGTTAATGGGAAGGAAATCACTGGGCTTCTTAGACAACAAAGCATGGGTTGTTTGGAATGCATTAGAAAGGCATGCCTTCTTGAGCTGGAAGGGGATGGCATGAAAAATAGGACACAAAGTGTAATAGAAAGATCCTTAGCTTTGGAGTCCACATGCAAATGTTCCATTTCTAGCACTGTTGGATGCAGATGGTAGCTGACGTGTACTTTGAGGGCTGTGGAAAGGGTCACATGAGATGGTGAGTGTGAAAGCTCTCTGCCAACTGTAAATATTATATGATATAACTAAAAGACCTAGACCCTTCTCTGTGACTTTCTCACGTAAGAAATGAGGGTGTTAGACCAGAGTATTGTAGATCCTGCTACCAATACAAGAGATAAGCTTATACCTCTCTAGGTCTGAGATCTGCCAACCATGTATCTGCGCACAGGGACAGTCTCAAGGTTACTCCTCCTCTTTGGAGGATTCACAGGCACGGTAACTGGGGCATAAAAGTTTAGCTGACCTGCTCAAAGCCACACAGCCAAAAGTGAGGGATTGGTAACACCTACTTCCTCCTGTGCTCCTGTGTCAGACCAGGTTTACACCACTGCCCACATCTGCTTGCTCCCAGGCCTCCACTGGGATGCTGGCATGGCTCCCAGAGCAGCTCATGTTGTTCCCACCGTCCTAAAGTTCTGGCGGGGCAGTGGGGGGGCCTTCATTGCCCCATCATTACCTCTGACACCAGAGATCCTTCCAGGCACTCCTGGGACATGAGGGCCAGGCTGAGGCGTGGTCCCCACTGCATCTGCCATTGTAGGAGTCACCACAGCAGCCCCATGGGCCTGGCATGGACCCACAGAAGAGCTAGTCTCCAGCAGCTGCTGGAGGGGCTGAGCGCCATAACCCGGAAATTAGGAAGAGCCTAGCCATGAAATGTTTGCCTTCTTATCCCCAGTGGACTCGGGCCTCAAAGAGCAACTGAGTGAGCAGCTGTGTTTCCTTCTTTTTTTTTTAACTTTTAAAAAATGTTTACTTAATTATTTTGAGAGAGAGAGAGAGACAGCATGAGTAGGGTAGGGGCAGACAGAGAGGGAAAGAGAGGATCCCAAGCAGGCTCTGCATTGTCAGCATGGAGCCTGACGTGGAGCTCAAACTCATAAAAACTCACAAACCATGAGATCACGACCTGAGCCAAAATCAAGAGTCAGACACTTAACTGACTGAGCTGCCCAGGCGCCCCAGCAGCTGTGCTTCTTTGAGAAGCTCTGGCCAGTTCGGTCATATACCTGTTTATATTAGCTTTCACTCCTTCCCTCCCTTGCTTTCTTGCTTCCCTGAGACTGCACCCCCAAACAGAACATTGGCGCAAGAGCTTTGCCTCAGGTTCCGATTTTTAGAAATCTGGGCTAAAACGGATTACTAGCATGGAAACTTTCACCACGCTACATTGCATTTCTGGCATAGCAATGTTTCTGAGAATTTTCCTGTAAGAAAAAAAAAAAAAACAAACTTTATTACCAAGGTACATTTTCTCATTACCATACATGTATTTGCCGTAGAAAAAATACTTGATGGTGGGGCACCTGGGTGGCTCAGTCGGTTAAGCATCCGGCTTCAGCTCAGGTCATGATCTCGCAGTTCGTGGGTTCGAGCCCCGCGTCAGGCTCTGTACTGTCAGCTCAGAGCCTTGGAGCCTGTTTCAGATTCTATGTCTCCCTCTTCCTCTGACCCTCCCCTGTTCATGCTCTCTCTCTCTCTGTCTCAAAAATAAATAAATGTTTAAAAAAAAAAGAAAAAAGAAAAAATACTTGGTGGTAAAATATGAAGTCATGTGAGAATTTAACCAATAATCACTCAGTTAAAAAAATAAAAGAGGGGCACCTGGGTGGCTCAGTCGGTTGAGCGTCCGGCGTCGGCTCAGGTCACCATCTCACGGTTTGTGAGTTCGAGCCCTGCGTCGCGCTCTGTGCTGACAGCTCGGAGCCTGGAGTCTGTTTCAGATTCTGTGTCTCTCTCTCTGCTCCTCTCCTGCTCATGCTCTGTCTCTGTCTCTCAAAATAAATAAATAAACATTAAAAAAAATTAAAATAAATAAAATAAAAAAATAAATAAAAACTACGAAGGGCGCCTGGGTGGCTCAGTCGATTAAGTGTCCAACTTCCACTCAGGTCATGGTCTCACAATTCATGGGTTCGGGCCTTGGGTTGGGCTCTGTGCTGACCGCTCAGAGCCTGGAGTCTGCTTCAGATTCTGTGTCTCCCTCTCTCTCTCCGCTCCTCCCCTGCCCGAGCCCTGTCTCTTTCTCTCTCTCTCTCTCTCTCTCTCTCTCTCTCTCTCTCTCAAAAGTAAACATTAAAAAATTTACAAAAAATAAAAGCTATGATATCTTGCATTAAAATGATAGCACTCAAATCAAACTGTCAAATAGGAATGTGCTCGGTATGCTCTCTGGAGAGGTAGTCTGATGGAACAAAGGACACTGAAGGAATGTGTTAGGTGGTGTCTAAAGGGTTCCTGCTCGGGTATTTTACATTTTGGAACATGCAGCCTTTTAGTCGCTCACGCTTTGTTTCTTACCACCTTTGAAGGAGCCACTATGCTTTTGGAAATAAGAGAGAAGAAAAGATGAGGTAATGTCAGTGGTATCCAGGGTTTCAGGAGCATGGGAACCACGTGCGCTCCTGCGGAGGCCACGGACAAATCTCAGCATGCACCAAGGAGCAGACTTCCTGGTTCACGTAGTGAGCAGAATCCAAGGAAGCATGAAAAAGCCTGGGTGGGAAATGATTCAGTAGCAAAGTCTCAGGTCCCCAGGCCCAGGGACCATTTCTGGTAGTGGAATTTAGAAAGTATTATGACCAAGAACTTTTGGGGATGTTTGTTGTTGTTTTCAAGGATTGATGAATGTATTTGTATTCACTTTTTTCCGGTAAGTATCTATTACACTTAAAATATTTTTATCGGTCCTCAGGGGCATATACATTATTATCACTTGGTCTTACAAAGCCTCCCCGTCTCTCTTTAAGATTAATTAATCTTTTTAACTGAGATATAATTGATATATAACATTGTATTAGTTTTGTTTATTTTTAACATCATATTTGTTTTGGATGTACAAAATAATAATTTGATATATGGATATATTGCAAAATGATCACCACAGTAAGTTTAGTTACCAGCCATCACTACACATAGCCACAAAATTTTTTCACTCGTGATGAGACCTTTTAAGATCTACCCTCCTTAGTGACTTTCAAATATACAATATAGTACCGTTAACTATACTCACCCGACTATATATTACATCCCCAGGACCTATTTATCTCATAACTGGAAGTTTTTGCCTTTTGATCACCTTCACTCATTTACTTCACTCCAAAAGTGTCAGGACCAAGGAGTTTTAAAGCAGAGCTCAGCCTGAAAGTAGAGAATCTCTCTGTGGGTAACACACAGCTCCTGCTAACATTTTGCTAAGAGTAATTTGGTGGAAACAAAAGCAATTAAGTTTGAGATTTGCAGGGGTTTGTCTAACTGCTTGTAGAATCTAGATAGCTCAAACTCTCTGAATGATAGATGAAGTGCCTGTAGAGTCTGAACACGGAGAAACCACAACTCGAGACAAAGGGCTTGGTATGCAGGCCCAAGGGAATGGGAACCAGGTGGGGCACAGTCATGAACACAGAGGAAAGTCTGGCTCTAGTTCAGGGGCCCGACTTCCTTTGCCACACTTAATTGGCTGTTTCGGCAAGAGATCGACAATACCAGACCCACATCATATGACATTTAACAGTGTTCATATGGAAAGGAAGGTTTAAGTATATATTTTATTTTGAACGGTATACACTTTATTGTTTAAGGTTATTTTAATCATTTTCATTTCTCCATTGGCCCTTTGCCTTTCTTTTATGAGTTCCTAGAAAAACATCTCTTTTGTAGGCTCTGAATGATGGTCATCTGAAACAGGAGGACACAGTTGGCAATTGTACTCATTCTGCTCTGAGCTGAGGTCCAGGGCAGGCCTGAATAGAGGCCATGAATAAAGCCCTTGGCCTAGACGGGCTTTACGGGAGAGGGGCAAAGAGTGTTGGAATAGGGGTGCTATTTTCCTATCCAGTGACATCGAGCAGGAGAGCAGCCAGAGCAAGGTTTGTAGAGAGACTGCCAGAGCTGATGAGGAAGACAGAAGCCTGCAGCACGCACAGATGGGCCAAATGACCAAAGGTATAGAGACATGGTGAGCAGATTACCCAAGTGAGAAACCCAGCCAGGATTAAGCTATTGAGGACCTTCTTTGTGAATGTAGAAATCAAAAGAAGCTATGTAAGAAAGCTGAGATTCCTTTGATCAGGATGGTGGCAGTGGACAGGGGTGAGGGTGTCCTATTGTCCATTATCTGCCAAGGTGGTTTTACCCCAGCTCACATTTTCACATCTTTGTTGATCTTTCTTCATCTTTGAAAGAGCACCTGTGTGGAATCTGACACCCAGTTTTCAGTAAGTAGCATCCCTATTGAATGGTGCTTAAATCAGGCTGCTTAGATTTTAAAGTGCCCCTAATTACATGTATGTATCTGATCAGTTTCCTGATTCATCTGTTGCAAAACTGCAAGTCTGGCTTTTGGAATTGATGTATCTTTCAAACCTTACAGCCTGAGCTTTAAGACGGTGAAGCAAAGCTCTATTCTTTTACTTAGGTGGTGCTGTCGATATGGAAGGTAGCTTTCCAGGACAGGGCCTCCTCGGTGGAGAGCCCTAGTTCACCTCCAGAGCAGGGGGTTTATTCAGCCTCATTTCCTAACTGTCTATGGGAGCCTGTGACAGGGTTTCATGCATGGGGGGGACAACAACCAAGGGGGAAGGAGCTAAAATTCAGGAATAAGGATTCAGGGACAGAAGAGAGGGTAACAAGCCTCTCTGGTGCCCTGCTAGTGGGAGACCAGCTCTGGGCCAGGATAGATGGGAGTGGGGGTTGTTCCACAGAGCTTGCACCCAGAGGTTTACACTACATACATCAGCATCCTGACCACGCTCTGCCCAGTAAGACAAGTCCCAAAAGCATTAGTAATCCATTTCTACAATTTGCTTGCTTACAGAAGTGGTAGCAAATTTCACAGAATAAAAACACAAGTCTAGAACAAAAGAGGGACAGAGACAAAGGGAACAAACAAGCAGGAAACAGTGTAAAACTGCAAACAGAAATGCTTTATTCCCCACTTCCCTGGCTTAGAGGTTATTCACTGTTAAAATAAAAGTCAGGAACATTTTGACATATAAATGAGTCTTTTTTTTTTTTAATATGAAATTTGTTGTCAAATTGGTTTCCATACAACACCCAGTGCTCATCCCAACAGGTGTGCCCTCCTTAATACCCATCACCCACCCTCCCCTCCCTCCCTCCCCCCATCAACCCTCAGTTTGTTCTCCGTTTTTAAGAGTCTCTTATGTTTGGCTCCCTCCCTCTCTAACCTCTTTTTTTGACCATTTCCCATGCATTGCTTCTTAGCAGTTGTTAATGAGATTCCTGCATGGCTCCCCATTATGTAAAATGCAGTGGTTCTCCTTCTCAATGTTTGTTTCCACCTGAAGACTGCAGGGGTCTGGCTGGGCACAAATGCATGAATTGCCTTCCTAATAGGTGATCTCAGGGCAGCATTTCTGTCTGCCCTCCTTAGCTGAGTTGGCAAGAGTTTATGTGGCTTTTTCCACATTTCTCTCCCCAAAATGAGGTTTCCTAGATCTGCTTATTCAAATTCGTAAGCGTGTCAGCTTTCTGCGAACCATCTTTCCCCAAACCAGGAATTTCTATGATAGGAGGATTAAAAATAGGAGAGTAAAGAGTCAGATTTCTTAGTGTGAGTTTATTTTGCCCTGGTTTGGGTGAAATACCAAAAACCTCCAGTGGCAGCAATGTAGATTATATGCTTCATCGGAGTTTTATAGGCTTATTTTTAGAAGAGGGCATTCTTCCATAACAATGTACATAATTCTTTGAAAGCAGATGAGAAATGCAAGAGTATAAGGGCAATGTTTTAACCAATTCTTTTCCTATGGCATGAGGGACCAAAAGGGAAACTGAAACACAGCATCACAGAATCATAATCCTGGAATGGAATTTAAACTTAGCGACCCATCACACTGGTATGCACACAGATCACCTGCCGTCAGCATGGGGTCTACAGCAGAACAGTATTTTGTAGGAGGCGCCCTGCCCGTAGGTCAGTGACTTTTGCATCTACGCCTCCTGAACAGGAGAACACATTTTTACCTGCCCACTGGAAACCCCAGCTGAATGTACCACAGGCTCCTCCAACTGTGTAGGCAGACCTCCCCATACACTCTTGACTCTTGTCGTTTGCACTCTTGACTCTTTCTCCTTTACTCCGTGCACTGCATTCGCTCACCAAGGTCAATCGACATGAAGCAGTTTATTTCTTCACAAGTACATTTCCAGCTTCAAAAAAAACTGGAAGAACCGTTCAGTAGGGAAGGCCTGGCAGGGGATGGGTTGTATTCTCTGAATTTGGTCTTGACCTGCCCTTCAGTTTGTTGGTACCTAGTCTCATCTCTCATCTTCCCATTTCCAACCCTGCCCTCCTCACCCCTTCAAGTAAATGCCCCATCTGTCTCGTCTTTGGCTCTCCATCTTCTTATTTCATTATGTTTGGACTGGTCCTTCTCCACAGAAAATCTCCACGGATTGGCACACTGTTAATCAGAGTCTCTCTGGTTTGCTCCACAGCACCAACCCCCACCTCATGTCCTCAGCAATCCACATGTCCCCCCATCCCAATTTGGGGTCACACCATGGCACCTGGCCCTAGAGATCTATTTTACAAATTGTCAGTTATTCTTTCTGTCTCAGAATAGCACTCCAAGTTCACTGGGGCATGCCGGGGCGTTCTCAGTAAGTGTTGGATAAATAAACAAATGAGTGATCAGATATGCTAATGGAAGATAAGCCAAGGAGAAATTTTTCAATTTTAGATAACAACCCATTCTTCAATTCATCCTTGCTAACTCTCAGGTAATTCGCTTTCACCTGAAATAAAGAGAAAGCCTCTTTTTGTAGAGACAATAAAAACCTTACTTTAAAAAAATTTGAAGCCATGTTTGCGGAGGGCATGGGAAAAGCTGTAGGCTACTCAAGCACTCATTCACTTATCTACAGACTAACCCTAACAGGGAAGGTTTCTAAAGTATTCCACATATATGCAGGGTGGCTGGGTGGCTCAGTCAGTTAAGCATCCAACTTCATCTCAGGTCAAGATCTTGTGGTTCATGGGTTCGAGCGTCATGTCAGGCTGTGTGCTGACGGCTCAGAACCTGGAATCTGCTTTGGATTCTGTGTCTCCCCCGCTCTCTGCCCCTCCCCCACTCGTGCTATGTCTCTGTCACTTTTTATTTCTCTTTCTCAAAAATGTATAAATATTTTTTTAAAATTTTTAAATTTTTCCATATGCCTAGTCTACATGTAGCTTGAAGGTCTATTGGTAATGAAGGAGCTTAGAGTATTCAGCTCATCCCAGTGTCTTGGTCAGGCTGAAGAGAAATGTGATTCTTAGGATAGCCAGAGTCCTGGCCTCAACCCCACCCCAACATCAGCATACTTGCTGGTGGAAAGTTAGAAAATAAAGGAGGGAAGCAGAATTCTTTGGCGTTTTCCTACCCTGATTTGCTTCTGATCCTTTCTCGTACTGTTCCCTTCCCCCTTAACCTTTTCATGTTCAGAAATATGGATGCTACTCTGAGCCAATGTGCTTGAGGGATCTCTATTAAACTGCATTTATTTTCTTCTAGCATAAGACTATTTGGGCGGGGAAACTATATAAACTAGATGTTCAGAGCATGGGCGCAGGGATTTGACTGGGTTGAAATTGCAAGGCTGCTACCCTAAATCTGACTGACCTTGGTCTGGTTATTTAACATCCTCTATTCCCTCATCTGCTCCTTAGCTGTTGTAACCTTCGGACAAGACAATGAGTCTCAGAATCGTCGTTGATAGAAAGACACCAATAATACTGAAACCAGAGGGTGGTTGAATACATTCTATGAAATGCCAGATGCAAAGTGCTTGCTTGGTACCTGGCTTCTGGTAAGAGTTCAATGAATAGTGGCCACTTTTATTACGTTTTTACGCCTGAGAGCTCAGTCTCTAAGAAATCTATGCTTTAAAACAGGTCTTTGAAACTTGGAACTAAAAAGCTACAATGCCTCTTCCTTCACTATGTCCAGGAGACTGTGCACTCCCTGACATGTGCCGTACACACATAAGGCATCAACGACTATAATGTCACCTGCCACAGAGTTGCCTGAATCCAGTGGGATTTTTCCAAAGTAAATGGTAAATGCCTTGAACTATAAAATGTCAGTGAGCCTATGCTCATTTCTCTGTAGACAGTGTCTGAACAGCCAAACCTAGTGCATGCTTCACAGACACTTAGTATCACATAGCGGAGCACCCTTGGATCATTTAAAATTGTATTTGTCAGGGCGCCTGGGTGGCTCAGTCGACTGAGTGGCCGACTTCACCTCAGGTCACGATCTCGCAGTCCGTGAGTTCGAGCCCCGCATCTGGCTCTGTGTTGACAGCTCAGAGCCTGGAGCCTGTTTCGGATTCTGTGTCTCCCTCTCTCTGACTCTCCCCCGTTCATGCTCTGTCTCTCCCTGTCTCAAAAATAAACGTAAAAAAAATAAAATAAAATAAAATAAAATTGTATTTGTCATATTATGCCCCAATAAACAGTTCTTTAAATACCTAACTCTGCTTTAGATACCATAAAAGAAAACAGTGAATATAATTTCAACATATATTTTAGTGAACTTCTTTTTTTTTTATTATTGTATTTAAGGAAATTGTCATGTGACCCAACGATGCCCACATGACATTCCAGATCCAAAGTTTTCTTTTAGAATTTGAGGCCAGCGAAGACTCAGTCTCTGTTGACTAGGAGCAAGATTTTACAATTGCCATGCCCTCTTTGTGTACATTGTTGGAAGCCCAGAGCCAGATTTGATCCAATTATGGCAACCATTATAAAGCCATTATGCTAACCTTACGGAAAACTTTCGTTCTCCTTATCTATCCCTCTTTTACTAATTCTCTTATATACGTCTTTGTTTTGATCTTCCTCACTGTGTTCAAAGAGGCTGAGCATACACATTAAGATAATTTAACCAAGGGGCTTCCTTTAGACAGACTGGGGTCTACACTCTTCCATGGCATTGTGTCCTGGGATGGAATTAAACACTGGGATTGTCACCCTGCATTCAGCCTTTCTTAGGATCACAATCCACCTTGCTTCCAGGACACAATTCCCTACTGAGCTGGAACCACTTTGAGACCACCTTCTCACTTTGGACAAATCCCCAAGAAATAAGATCATTACGGTTAAAATGTTCTATATTAAATTGCTCTATTACAAACAACCCATAGCTAGTAGAGAAAAAAAAAAGAGTCCAAAATAATGAACTAGTTTTATGCCATCTCTTCCTTTATTCTTAATTACCTCAACAAATTGCCAAACCCTTAGAAACCCTCACTAAGTTGTCGCCACACGACAGGAAAGGGAAAACTTGCTATTGGAAAACATATCCCTAGTTGAAGGCTAATGTAAATCAGATTTTCAAAACTCCTATCTCTTCAACAGTACTAAACTAATAAAGAGTTCTAGCTTGGAATTGTGTATCCCTCTAGGGGGCCACTGGGTTCAGACACTTTTCTAATGCAAAATTAAGTCTCATCATGATTGCCTCTCTGCTCCCCTCTTCAGGTATGTGTTACCTGGGAGCCTGGAGGCACTTTCACAGTCACCAAACAGATGGGCTTTCCCTTTCTGTGTTCCTCTCCACTCGGGCAGGAAAAGCACAGCTGCGTGGAGTAATTTTGTGTAAAAGATTTCCTAAACACATCCGCAGCTTTCCGGCTACTGTTCAGCAGGGAGCTGGAACCTGAAAGCAGAAGGCTTCTAGCCTATTAAGGACCTAAGCTCCTCCATTGGGATCTCATCTTATCTCTTTGGTGGCACAGATATGCTTATTAGCAGTCATTACCATAGAACAGGAACACTTTACTCCATCCATTTCCTAGTTGGCTTTCCTGAGCCTTCTGTATTATTGTAACTATTGTAACAAACATTGCATTGTAACAAACATCCCCCAAATCTTAGCATCTCAATGGAATACAAATGCTTCTTACTCACTCAAGTCACAGGTCATTGTGGAGTTTGGAATTTGGGGGTGGGGGAGTGGGATGGGCCTGGGGGCTGTTTCCCAGACTCCTTCCTATCTTCTTTCTGCTTGGGTCCTTGGTGTCCTCTCCATTTGATTAGAGGTTGGGGACCAAGAGAGAGCAGGGAAGATTGTGCAAGAAGCTTTTTGGGGTGGAGCTTGTAGGTGGCACCTTGTATTCTGCCCAAGTTCTTGGTCATGTGATGCATCCAAGTGCAGGCGAGGCTGAGATAGGCAGTCTGGTGAAGTGCCCAGAAAGGAAAGGAACTGGGGCTTAGGAAGCACACAGCAGTCCCCCCGCCTCACATTTCATTGCCTCCAATTTTCCATCTTTGTTATATTAACGATTTTTTGTGAATAGGTTATTTGCATGGGATTTACCCCAGTAAGGAGCAAGCTACTCAGGTTGGAGCTCTGACTCTATTTTGTCCATGTTTCCAAAGTTTCTACCTTCACCATCAGTACCTATCACCACTTGTGACTCATCTAAGGTTTTGTTTGCTTCTCCACATCGGTTCTCAACCAGACTCAAAGTGTCTCCATCCAAGGAACATCTCCCTTGCCTCTAAGGAAGGGTCAGGGAGTTAAGGCAATAGGATGCTGTAGGATAGATGTAAGAGAAAGTGAATCGTTGAGGATGCCAGGAACCGGGAGCGCACCTGTGTTTTCCAGGAGTTACATTGCCCACTGCTGGGAAGAAGGAATACAGCCCTAGGGGTGTAAGTTTTGACTCGTTTTAGATGCACAGATATCCAGATTTTTAAGTAAAATGTCCTCATTTGTACATGGTGGCCACCAACTAAACTATCTCTAAACCTCTGGGCAGGCCATGCAAAATGTATCTGAAGGCCAGACTCCGCTGGCAGGCTGCCATTTTGCAACCTCTGTTTTAATTTTTCTGCCCTTGTGAGTAAAGATGAGGGCTAAGAAGAAATCAGAGCAGTGACCCCCCCCCCCCAGGCCTTTACCAGAGGAAGGTGAAGGGTGCCTTCTGCCTGCTCGAAGCCCTGATATTGGGAGTTTAGGGGCGTTCATGTCTACAAGGCTAATTAAGGCTCAGAATGCTACATGTTGAGCACGCTTGTTCCTTTGCAAATGTCTGTAATGCCAGATGTATGTGAAAAGGTCAAAGTTCTTCGTGGACGAAAGGAAACAGATGGTGGATCAAAATTTGATGCTAGGAAACTAATATGTGTATATACATATATATGTATATACACATATATATGTATATATACATATGTACATGTGCGTTTGTGGTATGTGTGGTGTGGGTGTGTATGCATATGTGTATGGTGTGTGTGACTTGTGTGCATGTGGTGTGACGTATGTGTGTATATGTGTGGTGTAGCATACGTGTGTGTATTACAGTGTATACCTGTGTGTCGTGTATGTGCTTTATGTGTGCACGTGCATGTATATGGGGGGTGTGTGTATGACGTGTGGTGCGGTATATGTGTGTTGGGTGTGGTGTGGTGTTTGTGTATGTGGAGTATGTATATGTGGTATGTGTGTCTATGTGCTCACTTATCAATGGAAGCTGGTCTATACTTAGATTAGCATAAGTGCTTGGTAGGGATAATTTTACAGGGTTTTGTTTTTAAAGCCTTTTTCGAGGGATGGGGAAGGTTGGAAGGCGAAGGAGGACAGAGAGAGAAAGGAGCATGGTCAACAATACGGTGAAAAATGTTACTTAGGAAGTCACTTGGTAGGCCATAAAAAGACTAATATGAGAAGAACTGAAAATAGGGAGGGTGGGCATGCAGTGTGAGGACTTTTCCAGCGGTGATTTGAAGGCCTGCAGTGAAGGCAGTCCTCACTTCCTTCTCTAAGCAACAAAGCCAATAGCCTTCTTGAGAGGAAAATTAAGCAGGAATCCCACACCAAGCAGAGGTTGGAACAGATGCCTTTAATGATCCCTGCACGCTGAGATTCTGGGACCACCAGGGTAGAATTTACAAAAAGAGTCAGAGCATAAATCAAGTCCCAATTTAAAAGGAGGTAGGAGCGCCTGGCTGGCTCATTTGGTGGAGCATGCAAGTCTTGATCTTGGGGTGGTGAGTTCGAACCCCATGTTGGGGGGTGTATTGTACCCAAAATTTAAAAAATATTTCATTTTATTTTGTTTTTTATGTTTTATTCAGTTTTGAGAGAAAGAGAGAGAGAGAGACTGACAGACACAGAGCACAAGGAGGGGAGGGGCAGAGAGAGAGGGAGACACAGAATCCAAAGCAGGCTCCAGGCTCTGAGCTGTCAGCACAGAGCCTGATGCGGGGCTCGAACCCACGAACTGTGAGATCATGACCTGAGCCAAAGTCAGATGCTCAACCCACTGAGCCACCCAGGTGCCCCTCAAACAATATTTTAAAAGCACATAGAATACTATTCAAATAGATACATAGACTCTTAAAATGAAGGATATAAATTAGTAGAGGGGTAACAGGTGAGAATTAATAGGAACTTGAGATTAAGGAACCCCAAACACTATAACATCATAAAAGGAAAAGAAAAAAATGTGCGTGCGTGTGTGTGTATGTGTGTGTGTGGTGTGCATGTTATGTGTGTCAGGGAGGCAGACTGCTTCTAGAAACCCATGCTATGTATAATAAGACTTCGCTGTAGGTCTGACCTTTGCACTTTCCAGCTATATCTCTTCTTGCACAGGGACCACATCTGTTATCCCTACATATTGTTCCGAGCTCAGGTTTCCAGCCTCAGACACTCTACAAGCAGTCAGTAACAGATGCAATATTATTTGAAAGATTTTGCTTTAAGTTATTCTGTTTTTATTCTAACACTTCCTTTAAACATCATTTATATCTCAAACAGAAATTTTGCATATATATACCACAGAGAGGTTTTATTCTATAAATTTCTTCCCTGCAGTATAGCTCCAATTTTAGGAATCTTTCTTTTGCTTCCTTCCTTATAATTAACACATAACATTATATTAGTTTCAGGTATGAAACATGATGAAACTCCTTTCCCGAGAGACTGGTCTGCTCTTAACAATGAAACAACAAAACTTTGTATTTTGAAACGAAACACTTCCCAGAGTAAATTTTTTATTTTTAATTTATCGAATCTTATTTCTTTTATCTACACTTAATTTTTAAAATACATTGTGAAACTTAGCATAGGCCTGGCCCATGTTGGCATGAACCATTAATAATTAAAATAGAAGTCACTGGTTGTGATTTATTTAATCTTTTTTTAATTTTTAAAAATATTTATTTACTTATTTATTTATTTAGAGAGCGAGGGGGGTGGGCAGAGAAAGAGAGGGAGCGAGAATCTTAAGCCAGCTCCACACTCAACAAGAAGCCCGGTGCAGGGCTTGCTCTCATGCCCCTGAGAGCGTGACCTGAGCCTAAATCAAGAGTCGGATGAAATCAAGAGTTGGAGCCATCCAGGGGCTCCTATTTAATTAATCTGATTTTAACCAACTAAGTTTTCCATAAAGAAAAAGCTAAGTACTTTAATCTCTATATATTTGTGGAGCCCTTGGAAATTGCTTCAGTTTCAATAGATAGTGATACAGATTTCTGGTAAATAGATAAGAACCTGATAATGTCAGAGATATTTGCTCAAAACCTTCTGCAGATGAAAGACAGGGATTTCCATGAATCTGATATGTTTGAGTCTGAATCCCTGTGACTTTTGTTTTTTTCCTCAGAAGTTCTATTACCTTTTTCATGGCATTGGATGAAGCCAAAAAATCAAAGATGTACTAAAACTTGAGATAAATCTTCAATTTCTTTGGTTATACGCCAAATATGGTTAAGGCCAGTGGGCTCTCCTGAAAGGAATAGACAAGTATAAAATGCCAAAGAATTGAGTTGAAACAGGCATTCATTCCCTTGAGCCCATTCTCTCAGTCTACAAGAGCTGCAATACGCTTAGTGCAGAGGGCAGGTCTCTGCCTGTAGTTCTGAATGTTCCACATGGAAACTGTAAACAACCTGGGGAGAGACTCTCCTGAAATCCCTGTCGTTTCCACACAAATCTGGATTCCTTTTTAGTTGCCAATTGGGATTAAGAAGCAAAAAGAGAGGGGCGCCTGGGTGGCTCAGTCGGTTAAGCGTCTGACTTCAGATCAAGTCATGATCTCACAGTTCATGGGTTGGAACCCTACGCCGAGCTCTGTGCTGATAGCTCAGAGCCTGGAGCCTGCTTCCTATCCTATGTCTCCCTCTCTCGCTCTGCCTCTCCACCACTTGTGCTTTGTCTCTCTCTCTCCCCAAAATAAATAAACATTTAAAAAAGAAGAAGAAGAAGAAGAAGCCAAAAGAGAAAGCCAGGAACTGAATATTCTCCCAAATGAAACCACCCCCAATGACCACAAAAAAAGGAACAGTTAGAACCATATCAAAAAGAGGGCAACAAAGGGAACTAACATACAAAGAACTAGCAAAACCCCAGCTGAAAACAGCCCAGTTGAGCAGACTCCCACGTGATTTTTCCAGTGGGCAGGCTGTTTATGCTCATCTCTGCACCAGTCATATTTCCCATCCACACAAGGAAGCACAGGGGGAAAAGACAAAGGAATCATACCTATCAGTTAGGGAACAAGGCAAGTTTGGTGAATTGACCTAGGAGCAGTAGAAAACACACATCAGTGACAATTACCACTTCGTGGGAAATTCCTCATACATAAGAATTCTCCCTACAACCTAACACTAGAAAAAAAATGTAGACATACTTGCCAAGAATGAAAAGACCTGAGATTTTATCATTTTTCTTCACTAAGGTATTTGATTCAGGAATGCCTGAGCTGCATTTGGTGTTGGTTTCTGGCTTATGTTTAACCTTTGGGTGCGTTCAGCGAGGAATGTGTGCTAATCATGTTTAGCCCAATATAATCTGGCAGCTTCAGATGTTGACACTATTTTGGGGCTGTGAACTCCAAAAAAATAATGATTTCATATAAATTTAAGCAATTATTACAATAACTCTTTTCCTTATCCTTGTTCAAGATTAATATTCAATAACATAATACCATGGTAATGGCCTTGCAAGGTACTTGTTAGCTTAATTTAGCAAAATTTTGATATATCCATAACGTTGATTTAATGCAAATTTTTGAGGTTGTTTGAAAACTGAATACAGTTGGCCTTTGAACAATACAGGTTTCAATTGCATGGGTCCACTTATACATGAATTTTTATTTTGATAAATACAGTACAGTACTATAATGTATTTTTTCCTCCTTAGGATTTTCTTAATAACATTATCTTTCTTCCCTTTTTTTTTTTTTAAGTTTATTTACTTGTTTATGTGGAGAGAGAGCACATGCAGGGGAGAGGCAGAGAGAGAGGGAGAGAGAGAATTCCAAGCAGGTTCCACAGCTGTCAGTGAAGAACCCTACCCAGGGCTCGATCTCAAGAACGCTGAGATCGTGACCTGAGCCAAAATCAAGAGCCGGATGCTTAACTGAGCCACCCAGGCACCCATAACATTTTCTTTTCTCTGACTCATTTTATTGTATGACTACAGTATATAATACATATAAGATACAAAATATGTGTTAATCAACTGTTATCAGTCAGGCTTCCAGTCATCAGTAAGCTATTAGTAGTTAAGTTTGGGGAGAATCAAAAGGTGCAAATGAGTTTTCTACTGCATGAGGGGTCAGGGTGCCTAACCCCCATATCGTGCAAAGGTCAATTGTAATTTAGAATTTGGGACTAAACAGTATTTCTTGGTATTATAGGAATTTCCAAAGCTCTTGCAAATGGACCTTGAGCATTGACTTGATAGTTCTAGGACAGCCTGAGTTCTCACCCACTTTTAACCAAGTCATACATTTTTAGCCTAGAAAGATTTTGTTCTTTAGCCGAGTTTGCTGCTGGGAAGGAGAACAAGTACCTATCCAGGCTTACAGCTGTTACAGCCAGGCCGCTCTCAGGCCGTGGAGGTGGAAAATATATGGCTGGGACACGTGGAAGATGCAAATTGGCATCAAAGAAATTTTGCCTGCTGTTTCATTCGTTCATTCACTCATCCATTCCCTTATTCCTTCATTCATGAGATGTTTATCAATGTCTCCTACATGTCCATCTTCTGCTCAGAGCTGCAGACCCAATTCTGAAGAGTAAGGGGGAGAAAAAGAAAAAGAGAGGAAGAGGAGGAAAAGAAGGATGAGAATAATAAGAATGAGGATAAAAAGACAGCAGAGAAATAATCATTGAGTATTTATTCTATGTCAAGTACCATGCTGAATACACTATCTACTGTCTACTGGAGGCATGATCTCATTGAATCTTCTCAACTTCTTGAAGGAAATTCTGTGATGTACTCTCACTTTTCAGGTGAAAAAAACCGAGGTTCACTCAGGATAAGAAATTACCCCAGGTAAAATGGCTAGTAAGTGACTGACTTTGTTCTAGAACCCAAGACGCTCTGATTCCAGAGGCAACAGTGTATTATGGTAAGGAGCATGGTCTCTGGAAACAAAGGCGGGAGTTCAAATTCTGGATCTGCTACTTGCTGGTTGTGTGACTTTGGGCAAGTTAATCTGCCTCTGCCCCATTCTCCTATAGGGCTGTTATGAAGATTAGAGGCTTTAGCACGTGTAATGTGCTTAGACTAACACGTTACACAAATATGCACTACAAAGTGTTTTCATTATTCCAGAACCCATGCCCATAACTATCCCTTTCCTGTCCTCGTGGAGTTTGGGGTCTAGAAGAGAATCAAGACAGATGAGTGGACCCTTCTATTACGGTGTGTTAAGGGCTCAGAGTGGAGAAGGGTAGGACACTGATGGAACATGCTGGTAGTCTTGAATCTGGGCTTGGGAGTTTCAGGGAATGTTTTCTAGTTCAAGTGGCATCTAAGTGGAAAGACCTGAAGGAGGGGGAGGCATGAATGAGCTGAGGGTTCAGGAAGTTGGGACCTGTGCTCAGGGAGGGCTAATTGTTTCAGAGAACAGAAGTTTAAAACAAATTAATTTAGGGAATTATTGCAAATCTTTGCTAATGTTTTCCTGACTATTGAAGCAGGATATAGCACACTTGACAACTGCAGTGTAAATATTATTTACAAAAATATGCTAATTATTGAGTCTGGAATTAGTCTTTCAGACATCAAGAATTTTAAAAGAAGTACTTTTGATAACCATTGATTGATATAAAACACCATTAATATCTGTATACCAGAATACGCAGAAACAACAACTTTCTCATTCTTTCCTGTTGCCTTCTCATTCATTTTTAGCCTTCCTTGTCTCTGTCCTCTCTGCTCCCCCTGGCATTCTCCCAGTGACAATATTCATAGGAAGTTTAAGTGCTAGCTATCAACCTCTTTGCCATCCCAGTGTGCCTAGCAGCTTTAGTGATGCCTCAATGAGGAGAAAAGACAGCTTAAGTAGTGGAAAGCAAGAAGAAAGAAGGTACATTCAAGAAAACCTATAACTGTTTCGTTTTCCTCTGGCACATTCTTTTTTATTATTTTTTATTTTTTTAATGTTTATTTATTTTTGAAAGAGAGAGAGAGAGAGAGAGAGAGAGAGAGAGAGAGAGCGCAAGTGTGGGAGGGGCAGAGAGAGAGGGAGACACAGATCTGAAGCAGGCTTCAGGCTCTGAGCTGATAGCACAGAGCCCCATGTGGGGCTCGAACTCACAACTCACAAGATCAGGACCTGAGCCGACAGAAGTCGGATGCTTAACTGACTGAGCCACCCAGGCGCCCCTCTCTGGCATGTTCTGATGTTGGTAAGACCTAGCACTCCTAGTCTGCTCTCATGAGGGAGGCTGCTCTTTGCATTCATCATTTTCTTGCCTTCTATAAAAATGTCTCAATATTCAAAATGGAGTATTCTCATCCAAAACAAAATTAAGAACACGATTTCAATCAAGACTGTTATGAGCTCCAGCGTGATCCTAGATGTAAAAAGGCAGGCATGTGAACCCCATGTTTCTTTACCTCTCAGCAAGAGAGGACATTGTACTTAATCACTTACTCCAGGGTTACCCAATCCACACAAAAGCAGAGTGACAAAGATGTTGCTTTTTTTAGCACCGGCAATAAATTCCCAACAGCTATAAGAAGAAAAACATATCATGCCTTGCTCCTGCAGTGGACAAAGCAAATGCTAAACATCTCCATTATAAAATATCAACCCCACCAAATGAATTGAGCTGAAATTTCACTTTTTTTCCCGTTAAAAAAAAAAAAAAGACACGTGCTTTAAAAAAAAAAAAAGCCCTCAACGAAACAGAATCCCTTGTCAATTCTGCCTAACTTTCTGTAAGTTTTATTTTACCAGCTCCCGCGTGCTCCAGCTTCACTATCTGTGGCTAAGGCAGCAAGGCCAGAGGCCACATGTGTCATATGCAAGGGGACGTTCCTGCTGCTGTGAGGTCTTGTAAGCTTGGTGATGGTCCTAATAGTCTGTTTCTTTTTTTTTTTTTTCTAACTTTCTGTGATTGCAAAGAAAGAAAGCCTTCTTTGCAAAGTCCAGACAGGATATCCCTGTATCTTTTTCTTGACCTTTCCATGCTTTTGCTCATTAGAAAACAAACTCACCTGAATCCCCTTTCTTTTGGTGGAACCTAATAGTAAACATGTAAAATCACAGTATCCATTTGTGAGCTATATTTGACAGCTGATTATGTGTCTTTGACTGATTTTTTGCCTTCCGTAAGAAAACCTGGAAATGTCTCATAATATAAATAACGAAAATGCTCCCGGTCAAAATATATCCGTGTTTTCACCATATTTTCACTTGTAAGGCAAATTGTGTTCTTGGTGTTTCCATCCCATGAATTCCTATAAATATAGGCAGTGGAGATAAGACCAGGGTCACTGAGGAGGGTACATAATTGGATGACCCTTCCCTGCTCTGAACACCTTTAGAATTGCTGTCCACATACTTTATGAGTGGCATGCCACAGTCAATCCATGGGAGCATTGAGAGCCACAGATGACCCAATGCAAGAAGCACTGTTGCAGGATGTGCGTTTGGGGAGCAAATAATCAGTATCATTAAGATATCCATTATTATATTTCGCAGTCCACACTGGTGCCCTTAAAGAGTACACTGATCCTACCGTACCCCAGACTGTAATATTCTGATCGTGATCGTGATGCCTGCTTTACAGCTTTGCTGTTTCCTCTTGGGCTACTGTAGTGTCCACATCACTAGTTTCTACCATGTGCCGAGGATTTGTGGCTTCGATTTTGATGTTGACAAGCTTTTTTCGTTTTGGTTTGTTTTGTTTCTTTTCCTGATTCTCAAAGGTGATCTGGATAGCTGAAGTTTTCAGATAAACGAGGGATTTGCTGAAGTTTTCAGATAAACGAGGGGCTGCAGTGTTTGAAATGGAAACTTTGTGCCTGAGAATAAGCAATTGTGAATGTGAAAATATGTTTCCTATTAAGATAATCTGGCTGTCCATATTTTAGGCATACCAAAGTTAAAATTAATTCTAATTCTTCTTTGACATGAATTTGACCAAAATCAAATGCTCTTACTATGAAAACATATCCCATATATAGCCAAGCGATTATTAACTTATTTCTCAAATCTTTTACAGATCTCATGTTACAAGAATATGGCTATGGAAATATACAGCTCTTTATTTTTTGACACATATGAACCTGATTTTAGCTAAAAGCAAAGCACATATTTCAAGCAAATGAACAAAACATTGAAGCCTATGAACAAAAGAACACTTAAATTATCACGGTTATTCAATCAGTTTGTGATTATGGCAAAGCATTTCCAGTATAAAACATTTGTTGAACACATGCTTGGCAGCCTTCCAAATAGGTTCATAGAAAAATCAAGAGGGCAAGAAATCGAAGTGCTTTTTGCATTTTTAATCCCAACTTTCTGCTTAGGCTACAACATAGAAATAATATGGTCATAAAAGTATCAAGTCATAATTAGCTATTTGTCATTTGGTCTTTTACATTTAATGCAAATTTTTAAACTTTTGGTAGAAACACCCAAATCAAAATCTGCTGTAAAGTATGTCTGGGCAAACTGGAGTATAGGACCATCTCTGAGACATGTACATAGTCCACACCAATGGTGATTCTTTCATTAAATCTCTGATTGTTACTTTCTGGCCAATTTGTTACTATTGAAACAAAATGAAGAACTAAATCAATTAGCCAGATCATGCTTTTCTGAAATAAAGGCAATTTTACTTTTTTTTTCCTGATTTCAATTATAACGTATACTCATGGGGAAAAAATCAAGCAATACAAGTAGTCTTCTATGGATTGAAATTTTGGTAAAATCCATATCACAAAACAACCAGTTAATTTTAACCTTGAGGAAGTTCAAAACAGTATGAAGAAAGTAAACATTACTCCAAATGAATATTTCATCAATTTTTAGATTGCTTTCAGAATTTATCATTCTAAAGAAGAAATATGGTAGTGAATATTCTTATTGCAAGTATGAGTACTTATTTTAGGGGAAGTGCTCAAAAAATTCACTTTATGTGTTGGAAACCATTGGACATACCCAAGCAATGATTTTTTTCTCGTGGAAGGTGGAATTGACAGACTTTGACCATTGCCTGTGATTTTAAGCAACTATTGCATGGTAACTATGTTACCCTTCCCAGAGTAGAAATTATATTTTTACTAAGAGAAACAGAGCATCTAATGTTTCATATTTCATTCTGAAAAGCCCCTTTTTGTCTATATGGATACAGTTTTCCTCTTGTGTATGGTACAATATTGATCTTGGAGAGAAGAAAAAAGATGCATTTCATCTGACACAGTTCAGCTAAATAATGATGGCTTTGACTATGTTTTTCTCCTAACAAAGGGCAGTCTTATATTTTAAGGAATTATATTTGAAGCACTTAGTGTTATTGTCACATAGACCTTTACCTCTCAGGAAGAAAGGTTTTTTTTGGGAGAGGAGCATGAGACTTCTTGTTAATAAAAATAATCTAACATTTGGATTGCTTGCTTTTACTTGCTTTAAAAATAAAGAGTCAACAAAAATGTGAAGAAAACATTTCTAAGGTCATTGGTGGTTTGAAAGACTAGAATAAAGGCTTGATGCTAAGGGCGTAAGTGGACACAATTATGCTGATTTGTTTTAAGAAGTTCCAAAGGGGAAAGGAAGACATCACTCTGAGACTGATGTACAAAAGCCAAGAATCATTTAGGGCTTCCAGAAAACTGGGGCAAAATCAATAGGAAAAGGGGTCTTTGTTTATGATGGAATTTAACATTCAGATGTAAAAGTCACTAAGTCTCCAGAGCTCCCTGAAGAATTGCTCAGTGACTGATTGAGTGAGAGAGAGCGCGCTTTGGGGGGACAGGAGAGAAGAGAGGGAGGAAATAAGGTGTAATAAATATCTGCCAGGTTCAATGAAAGAGGAAGCCATTAGTAATTCTTTTTTTTTTTAATTTTTTTTTAATTTTATTATTATTTTTTTTTTAGTAATTCTTTCAAGCAACTAGACCCTATCATGAGAGACATTCATGAATATTATGTAAGGATTTTTAGGTGTTTTTTTCAAGTCAGTTGAGTTTTGACTGATGCTCAATGGAAATCATTGGCCTTCAGTTTAGTGTATGTAGCTCTCGTTTGTGACATCAGAGACCTACATGGGAGTGTAATCATACTGATCACACTTTTGAGCTCATTATTAAATGGGAAGATTAAGAGAGACCTCTGAAAGTCACTCAGAACTTCCATTTCTGGAAATGGCCAGCTAGATTATTTAGAACAACTGTCCTGCTGAAAACAATGAAATGAGGGTAGTTTTCATGATTGGCATATTAACACACGAGGTTTCTGGGATTTTGATAATGTTCTCACTCTTGATCTCGGGTTTCCTAGGTGATAATTACACTTCGTGATTTGGGTGACGTTTACTTGTTTTTGCATGGTTCTGTATGTAAGTTGTATGTCGTGATAAAAGAATTTTTAAATTCCCTAATTCAGCCTTCAACCTTCAGGCAGGTCAGTTTTGCACACTGAAGATACACTTTCTTTCTCCATGAAGAGAAACACTGTCTTCCTTTATGATCCAAACACTTTCTCAAATTTCACTTCGTAGGGACTTGCATCCTCTCCTATGCCAAATTGAAAGCTACAGGACTGAAGCTGAAATTATTGAAAAGATTTCTAAGAAAATTTTTGGCTAGAACATTAAAGTCTATGAGATAGCTAATTAGAATCAATTAGAATAGTCTCCAGTGGGGTTCCTGGGTGCTCAGTCAGTTGGGCATCCAACTCTTGATTTTAGCTCAGGTCATGATCTCGTAGGTTGTGGGAATCAAGCCCTGCATTGGGCTCTGTGTGCTAGTGGCATGGAGCCTGCTTGGAATTCTCTCTGTTCCTTGTTCTCTGCCCCTCCTCCACTCATGCTGCTCTCTCTCTCTCTCTCTGTCTCTCTCTCTCTCTCTCTCAAAATAAATAAATAAACTCAAATTAAAGAATACTCTCCAATTTTTCTAACAACAGTTTTGGTCTAACAAAAAATTCCTATCCCTCTCATGTAAAACCTTTAAATTTTGCATTAGGAAGTTTCACTTTCTGAAATTTCCCACAAATCAAGAAGTAATAATGTGGTTTTTTATCATTGCAGTCAAAAATTTGATTGCATTTAGCCAAAAGATGTTTTGATTTGCATTTAGCCAAATCAAATTGATTTGCATTTAGCCAAAAGATTTTTTTTAAGATTTTTTTTTTTTTTGCAGTTTATGTATTTATTTTGAGAGAGACAGAGACAGTGCAAGTGGGGGAGGAGCAGAGAGAGATGGGGGAGAGATGGAATCCCAAGCAGGCTCTGCACTGTCAGCACAGAGCCCCAGCTTCATGGCTTGAACCCATGAAGCCATGAAATCATGACCTGAGCCAAAACCAATAGTCAGACATGCAACCAACTGAGTCTCCCAGGCACCTTTAGCCAAAAGACATTTAAAGTAGAAACTCAACCTCATTATGGAAAATCATTGTTATCATTAGCATAATTTCATCAACCATAGCTAAACTTTACTGAACACTTACTGTGTACAGATAATATGCTAAGTATCCACAAATATTATCTCATTCGATATTCATACAAATCCTGTGAGCCATGTAGTGTCAGTCCCATTTTTTAGACTATAAAATAGAACCATAAATTTTAAGTGTCTTGCCATATAAGACAGCTACTAACTAGTAGAGCTGAGATTCAATATCAGGTTATAATCACTGTTCTATACCCTCCAGAAGTTGTAAGAAAATTGACATAGAATCATTAGAGAATGTATTAGATCCTTAATAAAGACTTTTGAGGGCTTGCCCCCCCCAAAAGATAAAATTGAAGAATAAACTGAAGTCTGATGAGCCATGGTCTCTTCTCTGCATTTCTTATATCCCTGCATTCCGAGTCCATATTGGTTATTCTTATTATTTTCCCTTCCATAGTTAAGATATTATCTGATTGGACAGGCTTTCCTAGAATATGAATTAATGTTTAATCTCCAAGTGAAATTAGAAATAACCACTTGAAAGAAATGAGATTTCTTTCAGATTATGGTACAGTTGTCTGATAAGTCTGTCTTCCTGGTTGATATGGGGATATCGTGCCAAATTTGATTCCAGTGAGACTAAGTTACTTGATTTCTGTCTAGTCTTAAATTCAGTGGTGCATCAACCAGAATTTAGCTGATACTAACAATTTATGTGGAGAATATGTGGTGGTGATACTTGGTCTATAAAAACTAATAGAGGAAGTAAAGTCAACATTGGCTAAAGTGAAGTTTGAGGTTATTTACAAAGTTGATTTTGTTTATACTGGTTTTGACAGGATTCATTTAAACATCTCAACATGATGAATTAAATGGAGAAGGGGTTTACCACCTCTATATCTTTAAGGTCTGTAAGCGTGGCCCTGATCTCTGCTTTTTCTACAAAATACTGCTTTGGCCAGGGCGTATGTGTGTGTGACGGTGGTAGATGAGTGGGGATTGTGCCAGATGCTTCTGTTTAGACTTGATGACTATGATAACTCTTACCCCACGAGCCAAGGAACCAATGTGAGGTTCTCACCATTTGCCAAATATGTGTTATCATTATGAAATAATAATGCATTTGTCAAATATGAAAATTCCAATTAAATAATTGGGAACTGGGAAAATTGCCACTGGTTACATCTGTAGACTAACCTACTGTGAGCTGGACATTGGCCGGGACTCCATTTGTTACCTGGATCTCTTAAACTCACTCTAACAGAGACCGTGATGAGTCTTCATATCTCAGTGTCAGCTCAGCCTCTGTGTCCAACAGTCTTTGAAATGTTTGGCTTCCCCTTTCAACATGTATAGTTACTTGAGTAAATGGCCATATGTCTTTTGTGGGGAGAACTGGGAGATGTTTTGTATACTTGTATAGCAAGGTCCTTTCTTCTGGAGACCTAAGATTTCTTGAGTCAATGAACTATGGATATCAAACTGGCTCCATTCTGGAAACTGGGCAAGGGATTATGACTTTGAATTTGGGTGTGTTCCTTCAGTTTTGATCATACATCTTTGGTTTCTTTTGGTTGTACAGATTAAGACATACTCTTGTTTCATGTTATCTATCAAATCCCAAGGGGTGTTCAGAACACTGTATATGTCACAACCTTGCTGTTTATGGTAATGGCACCCACTTTCTTCTGATACTGAAGCACCACCAGCCAGACTCTTATTTCAAGATCCTATCATTCCCATTGCTATCTGAGAGTGTGGTTTTGTACCAGCACTTTCTGGTACAAATGATAGATGCCTTGCCTACAGAGGATGGCCACCTGTGAGTATCTTTGTGATGCTCATTCCTTATCACTTTGATATATGGAATGTCCTCTGGGCCCTCCTTTGACGCATAGCCATACATGGTGTGATTTCAGTCCTTACATAGTAAGTTCTTTCTAGAATGCCCATTTCTCCAAGCTTTTGGGTCCCTTCTCCCATAGTCTGCTGTGACAGTTGGCATTTCTAGTTCACTTAATGTAAGGCATTGCTTTCAAGTAGTACCCTAGCAGTGTGTTAGCAACATCACCAAATAAACTCTCCCTTATCTAACTAACTTTATGTTCTACTTCTCCTCATCAAGCACCCTCAGGACACAGAACCATTCAAATTCTCTTGCTTCCTATGGTCTTTGTTGGCAATATGCTGCAGCTTCTTTGGAGTACAATGAATTTCCTCTCTTAACAGATCCAACACTTCTCCAGTGAGGTTATATTGTAATTAACTCTGGTTAGGTCACCGATGACCAGGGAGGAAAATCGAGTTAGATACTACAGCATGTTCTGTCTTGCATGGCAGAGACCTCTGTTTCCTCTTCAGATAAAAGGGAGGGCACTTGCCTTTAACAGAGAGGAGACAGGCTAAGAGCTCTGACAGTCTTCTAATTAGGCCCTCAAACTAATCCTCAGCTTTTTCTGTTCTCTAGCTGCAGGAAATGAGAATTTCTTTGTATGCTGCCAAGGAGTCCTGATGGCTTTCACACTTAGCTTTAATTGATGACTAATCTCTGTGGCGGGCAGAATAATGTGCCTCCAAAGATGTCCATGTTCTGATCCCAGAAGCCTGTTAAGAAAAAGTACAGAGATGTTGAAATATTGAGGATTTTGAAGTGAGAGATTAGTATGGATTATCCAGGTTGGTCCCAAGTAATCCCATGAGTCCTATAAGAGGGAGGAAGGAAGGTAGAGTTAGAGAAGGAAATTGGATGAGGAGAGCAGAGGTTGGGATGGTACTATTTATATATCAATTAAAATGTGCGTGTCAAATCTTTGTAAAGAGTTCCACTGTATACATATAGAAAAGAGATCAGAGAAAAAAACACATTTTTTTTTTTTAACTGCTAAACTCTGGATACTGAGACTATGGGTAACTTCACTTTATTTTTTATGTCATTTTTGGTATTTTTTTTTTAAATTGGGTTTCACAACCAGCATGGAGTCCAACGTGGATTTAAATCACGACCCTGAGATCGAGACCTGAGCTGAGATCAAGAGTCAGATGCTTAACTGACTGAGCCACCCAGGGGCCCCCACATCACTTTTTAGTAATTTCTAAATTTTCAATGATAAGCATACATTTTTAAAAGCCCCTTTCATGATTATACATGACCATTGTAGAGAAATTGGAAAATGCAAGCAAATGTATGGGAAAAAATAAAGATTATATCACCACCCCATCACCTAGAGAAAATAACTGTTAACATTTGGGTATATCCCATTTCCATATTTTTCTGTGCACTCATATGAATGTGCATGTGTTAAACTTGAGTTGATACTGGCTGTTCAGTCATTTATCCTGCTCTTTCTTTCTTTCTTTCTTTCTTTTGCTTAACATTGTATGGTAAGCTCTTTTACTTATCCTCAGTTTTTAAAACACCATTTTTAACAAAAGCAGGATGTTACAGTGCATTTCCCTACTAGACGTTAAGATTATCTCCAGTTTTGGGGCACCTGGGTGGCTCAGTAGGTTAGGCATCCGATTTTGGCTCGAGTCATGATCTCAGGTTCCTGGTTCTAGCCCTGCATCGGGCTCTGTGCTGACAGCTCAGAGCCTGGAGCCTGCTTCTGTGTTTCCCTCTCTCTCTGCCCCTCTCCTGCTCACACTCTGTCTTTGTCTCTCTCTCAAAAATAGATAAACATTAAAAAAATTTTTTAATAAAATTTTAAAAAAAGGCTATCTCCAGTTTTTTGATATTACAAATAATGATGTGATAAAGTAGTATGTAAATGTTTAGCCACATATCAGATTTTTTCCTCCGGGATAGAGACAAGAAGTAGGATTGGATTACTCTGATAATCAGAAAAAAGAAAATGTTACACTAAAAGGTTTCAGCTCACGAGCAGCTAAAAAATACTTGCAAATAATTAGGAATTGCCAACAGTTTTTGGAAGTAAGCCATCTTTCCCTAGGCCAGGCCCCAGCCTATATGTGTTTAATGAAGGAAGCCAACAGGTGGCTGGTACAGGTGGCTGTCTAAGCCATCTTCCTTTTCCTAGGAGAAGAAAGATGGTGAGCTGAGAACACCTTGGTGATATGGCATAGGAATATAGGCAGTGGATATTTCTAACATGGGTAGATTCCCAGGGGATTATTGCTGCTTTTTCCCTTCTGCTATAAGAGGTGTTCGCTCTTCCTGGAGGGATAGTATGGCACGGTAGATAAAGCATCTTTGAATAAAGGAGTCATTGCATAGGGGCGCCTGGGTGGCTCAGTTGGTTAATGCCTGGCTTCGGCTCAGGTCATGATTTCGCAGCCTGTGAGTTCGAGCCCCATGTCAGGCTCTGTGCTGACAGCTCAGAGCCTGGAGCCTGCTTCGGATTCTGTGTCTCCCTCTCTCTCTTCCCCTCCTCCGCTCATGCTCTGTCTCTGTCTCTCTCTCTCTCAAAAATAAATAAACATCAAAAAAATTTTTAAAAAGACAAAAAGAAGTCATTGTATAGATGCAGTCTCAAAACAGAGAAGCAGCCAGTAGGGTAAGTGAGGCTGAGCTGTTCCAGTCACCTGGCTGAGCCTAAGGGGGAGGATCCTGGGTACCCCACACCAAGGGACTTACCACCCCTGCCTCAGCACACTGGATAAACCGCCCATGAGAAGAATTTCTTCCAGATGGTGACTGATGCTGTGCTTTGCATCATTCACACTGGTTTGCTAAAAGAGGCAGAGAAATTATTGGCTCAGATTAAGAGAGAACACTACAGTGGGAAATGGTGAGCCAAGACATAGAAAAGGTCTAAACTTCTCCCTGGAAGCACTTTGATATTTATCTCAAATTTCTTTCATTCTCTGTATATGGATACATTTCCCATTGGGAAAACAGTTCAAACCACAGGCAAATAAAAGCTGAGAAAGAAATAGTGACGTTTCCTTATTTGGAATAAAAAAAAAAAAATCCAAACAATTCTAAGACATAATTCAGAAAGATTTCAGAGTAGCTTTAAGCTTTCTGTCTGCAGTAAGAAAGAAAGCTACATAAAAGTATTCTTGCTAATAAAGGGGGGAAATAAGATGATTTCTTAAAATCTTTGAAAGAATACAGTAACAAATCTCTGTGGAATACTATTTTCTATAAACGTATTTGTGTTGGGATAATTTTCCTTTAAGAAGCAGTTGCAAAAAATTATAGCAGGCATACCTTGTTTTATTGCACTTCACTTTATAGCCCTTTGCAGATACCGCATTTTTTACAAATTGAGGGTTTGTGGCAACCCTGCCTGAAGCAAGTCTATTGGCTCTAGCCTTCCAACAGCATTTGCTCACTTTGTTATCTCGGTGTGACATTTTGGTAATTCTCATGATATTTCAAGCTTTTTCATTATTATTATATCTGTTACGGAGATCTGTGATCAGCGCTTTTTGGTGTTTCCGTTGTAATTGTTTTCGGTGTGCCACAAACCACACCCATATAGAGAGTGCACGTCATTGATAAACAATGTGTATGTTCTCACGGCTCCACCTACCAGCCATTCCCCTTCTCTCTCCCTTTCCTCAGGCCTCCCTGTTCCCTGAAACACAACACTATTGAAATTAGGCTAATGAGTAACCCTACAACGGCCTCTACATGTTCAAATGAAGGGAAGAGTCACATATCTCCCACTTGAAATCAAAAGCTCAGGATGATTATTAAAGCTTAGCGAAGGCAAGTCAAAAGCCAATACAGGCTAAACGCTAGACCTCTTGCACCAAACTGCCAAATTGTGAATGTAAAGGAAAAGTTCTTGGAGGAAATTAAAAGTGTTACTCCACTGAACATACAAACAAATGATAAGAACGTGAAACAGCCTCATTGCTCTTACGGAGAAAGTTTGAGTGGTCTGGATTGGAAGATCAAACCAGCCACAACATTCCCTTTAGCCAAAGCCGAACTAATCCAGAGCAAGCCCCTAACGCTCTTCTGCTCTACGAAGGCTGAGAGAGGTGAGGAAACTGCAGAAGACAAGTCTGAAGCTAGCAGAGGTTGGCTCATGAGGTTTAAGGAAAGAAGCCGTCTCCATTACCTCGAAGTGTGAGGTGAAGCAGAAAGTGCTGATGTAGAAGCTGCAGCAAGTTACTCAGAAGATGTAGCTAGGATCGTTACTCGAGGTAGCTACACTAAATGGCAGATTTCCATGATAGACGAAACAGCCTTCTATTGGAAGAAGATGTCATCTAGGAGTTCAGAGCTAGAGAGGAGAGGTCAATGCCTGACTTCAAAGTTTCAAAACATAGGCTGACTCATTTGTTAGATGCTAAGGCAGCTGGTGACTTCAAGCTGAAGCCAATGTTTATTTGCCATTCTAAAAATCCTAGGACCCATACAAATTATGCTAAATCGACTCTGCCTGGGCTGTATAAATGGAACAGTAAAGTCTGGATGACAGCACATCTGTTTATGATGTGGTTTACTAAATATTTTAAGCCCACTGTTGAAATATATCACTTACTATGTACCTGGTCACTCAAGAGCTCTGATGGAGATGTCCAACAAGTGTAACATTTTTTCATGCCTGTTAACACAACATCCATTCTGTAGTCCATGGATCAATAAGTTATTTTGACTTTTGAGTCTTATTATTTAAAAAAACACATTTCATAAGGCCATGGGTACCATAAATAGTGATTGCTCTGATGGATCTGGGCAAAGTCAATTGAAAACCTTCTGGAAAGAATTCACCATTCTAGACGCCATTCAGCACGTTCATGATTCATGGAAAGAGGTCAAAATATCAACATTCCCAGGAGTCTGAAAGAAAGTTGATGCCAACCCTCATGGATGACTTTGAGAGGTTCAAGACTTCAGTGGAGGAAGTCACTGCAGATGTGGTGGAAATAGCAGGGAAACTAGAATTAGAGGTGAAGCCTGACGATGGGACTGAACTGCTGTGATCTCATGTTAAAACTTTAATGGATGAGGAGTTGCTTCTTATGGATGAGCAAAGAAAGTGGGTTCTTGGGAAGGAATCTGCTCCTGGTAAAGATACTATGGAGACTCTTGAAATGACAGCAAAGCATTTAGAATATTGCCTAAACTTAGGTGATGAAGCAGCAACAGGGTTTGAGAAGATTGACTCCATCTCTACTGTGAGTAAAATGCTATCCAACAGCATTCATGCTACAGAGAAATCATTTGTGACAGGAAGAGTCGATAGATGTGGCAAACTTCATTGTCTTCTTTTAGGAAACTGCCATACCCACCTCAGCCTTCAGCAACCACTACCCTGATGGATCAGCAGCCATCAACATCAAGCAAGACCCTCCACCAGCAAAGAGATTATGATGTGCTGAAAGCTCAGATGATGGTTAGCATTTTTTTTTTTTAGCAGCAAAAGCATTTTTAAATTAAAGTGTATACATAGTTTTTTTAAGACATAATGTTATTGCACACTTTGTAGGCTATGGGATAGTGTAAACATAACTTTTATATGCACTGGGAAGCCAAAAATTCATTTGACTTGCTTTATTGTAATACTGGCTTTATTGCAGTGGTCTGGAACTGAACCCACCATATCTCCAAGATATGCCTGTAAAATAAATGCTTTCTTGTTTAGGCAAACTTCATTCTCTGCAGAAACAGCAACACTAGAGTTTAGCTTTAGACCATGTTATCAATTATAATAACAGTCATGATAGGTCCTGTAAAAAATGGCTTTTCCTTGAGGATAGTGACAGACCCGCCAAATCTTAACAGTTTCTCTCTGCACAGCTAAATTAAGAGGCTCTATCATCAATCATGTCAAATTTGTTGAAATGCTTTTTATGTCAAGTTGATACACTACTAGCCTATTATAGTTACTGTCAGGCTCCTCATTTTTTTTTTTTTTAACGAGGTGCTCCTAGAAGAAAGCACAGTAACACTTGATGTGAAAGGGATGAGTTTATCATGTTGGTTGTGATAAATACACCACATTTTACTTTATTTTATTATTATAATTTTAATGTTTATTTTTGAGAGAGAGAGAGAGACAGAGCATGAGTGGGGGAGGGGCAGAGAGAGAGGGAGACACAGACTCCGAAGCAGGCTCCAGGCTCTGAGGTGTCAGCACACAGCCCTATGTGGGTCTTGAACCCACAGACTGCAAGACCATGGCCTGAGCTGAAGTTGGACGCTTAACTGACCGAGCCACCCAGGTGCCTCAATAAACCGCATTTTATTTTTTATTTTTTTTTAACGTTTATTTATTTTTGAGACAGAGACAGAGCATGAACGGGGGAGGGTCACAGAGAGAGGGAGACACAGAATCCGAAACAGGCTCCAGGCTCCGAGCCATCAGCCCAGAGCCCGACGCGGGGCTCGAACTCACGGACCGCGAGATCGTGACCTGGCTGAAGTCGGAGGCTTAACCGACTGCGCCCCCCAGGCGCCCCGCAAACCGTATTTTAAAGATATAAAAATGGGTACAGGGCAAAGCTTAAAATATTGCCAGAAGAAGGCAAATGAGTTACAAATAATGAACACTAAAAAAGAAGGAAAAGTATTTACATTAATATTCTGTGGAAGAATATTAGTCTTGAAAAGGAAAGAAATTCCGGGACACCTGGGTTGGCTCAGTCTGACTCAGGCTCAGGTTATGATCTTGCAGTTGGTGAGTTCAAGCCCCACGTCGGGCTCTGTGCTGACAGCTGGGAGCCTGGAGCCTGCTTTGGATTCTGTGTCTCCCTCTCTCTCCGCCCATTCCCACTCATGCTTTGTCTTTCTTTCTGTCTCAAAAAATAAACATTAAAAGAAAAAAAAAGGAAAGAAATTCTAAAACATGATAAACCTTAAGGACATTATACTAAGCAAAGTAAGCCAGTCACGAAAAGACAAATATTGTATGACTCCATTTACATGAGACACCTAGGGTAGTCATATTCATAGAAACAGAAAGGAGAATGGTGGTTGCCAGGAGCTGAGATCTGAGGGGGCATGGGTGTTGTTATCTTATGGGTACAGAGTTTCAGTTTTGCAAGATGAAAACGTTCTAGTGATTGGTTGTACAATAACGTGAATGTATTTAACACTACAGAAACGTACATTTAGAAACGGTTACGATGGTGAATTTTAGGTTATGTGCATTTTACTACAATCAAAATTTTTTAAATAGCCTATTGATAATAATTATGAACATGGTAATTTGTATTGGAAATCATAAACTGTCCATTCATGTCCATTTGATTTTCCAAAAATAATGCCGTGAGTTAGGATTTTATGGTCTTAGTTCTTTAGCTAAGGAAACCAAAGAGAAGAAGGCTGAACTGACTCAAAGACACAGAGCTGGGACTGGACCCCAGGGCACCTGCTTCTAAATACATAGCTCTGATTGCATAACTACATGTATATTCTACTCATTTATGTGCATGTTATGCATATCCACCAGCTGTTACCTCAGTGAAATATTCAATTCAATTCAAAGAATAGCTATTGATCTCATAATAAACTTTAGAATTGTATTCTTTTCCTGTATCTCTTAAACTCATGTCCCTCCTCAAAATGCTTGTAAATTATTCTCTCTGTACTCTTAACAAAATGTATTAAGCAAGTAGTCAAAATTCTATCACCTTCATTTATTGATTGAAGAAGCAGAGAGGTTCAATGACACGCCTAAATTCAAATGAGCTAGAAGCCAGTAAAGAGTGGAGACCAGTTTAGTGAACCTGTCCTAGGTTCTGTGCGCTATGCCTTTGGAAATCTGGGTGGTTGAGGCTGCAAAAATCATGCAAAGCCAACAATCTTTCCCTCACGGAGCCCAAATAACCTATGATCGTGTGTATCTCGGATTCGCGTCAGACCGATTCCTCCAGTAGTCTGTAACACTCCCCTGTTCATGACCCCTTCACTTCTGCTTTCATTACAACAGCAGTCTGTGTTGTGACTGTGTGCCTTTCACATCTGGCCCATCATGGGGCTGAGATGAGTTCAATATTTGTACCTGGGCTAAGTCTAGAACTTCACTCCTGGTGGCCTTGTCCTGTCACTGCATGCCCAATACTTTCTAGAGAAACAACAGCATTGGTGGTTCAGTGGTAGAATTCTCACCTGCCAATACTTTCTAGAGCATGTATTGTGTGCCAGGCACTGTGCTAAGTGCTTTATATGCATCTTCTTATTTAGTTCTTTATCATGTCATCATTATCATCCCCATTAAATACATTGAAATTCACTTACTCAATTCAAAAAGTTAGGATGTGACAAAGCCAGGATTCAAATTCAGTTTGACTCCTGAGTCCTGATACTTAACCATTATGCCACTTACCTTCAATTTCTACCTGGAAGCCATGTGATTGTCATATTTTGTCAATCTCTAAATAATAAGAATGCTGCTTGTTCTTCTGGTGCACATCTTTCTCACCTCCTTTCAAGGCGGTTCTCTCCTTCTGCATCAATCGTTACTGGATAATGTTTAACCTAAGAGGCAGAGCCCAGCGACAGTTCTCATTTTTTAAGAAACCTCATGGACCTGGGGACTTGGGATTGTATTTCCCTTGTGTAAACTGGTATTGGATCTCAGGCTCCTCAAGGCTCTCTGTCAGCCCCCAATGCTGTGCTGACTCCGCAAAGGAGTGAGTGATAAATTGCTTGCTCTTGCGGCTTCTGTGCTTTAAGAACGCGGTCATCCATTTACATCCCACAATTTCTTTGTCACTGTCAATGATAACTGATAACATTTATAATCTGGTAAGGTGAAAGAGTCTCCCAGGTGTCAAGCTATATATTGTGACACAGCTTTGTAAGTCCCTTATTGCATTCTCAAACACACCAGCAAAGGAAAAGTTGAACAGGACTGAACATAACACAGGCTGACTTCACTCAATTTTTCATGTGTATTGGTAAACTTTTGAGAGTTGTCAAACTTCTGAAAAGTTGCCAGGATGCAATACTAATGATCGCCAAATGCTTTTATGACATCCAGGAATGTACTTTAGACATTTCTTACGCTACTTTCTTCACATTTTCCTGTGCATTAAAACTATGTGTATTGTAATGTGCCTTGATCTTACATACATAAAGCTTTTCAATAGCTGGCCCAGGAATTTCAAACCAGGATTTGGATTTTCATTATGAAGGTTATCATTTGAAACAGGTAATATTTTGTTTAATGCAAGACATCCTTCATTGATTAGCCCTACAAGTGACCATGAAAATTTGGTACATGAAAATTGGAATCTCTACTGGGACACTTGCTTCTAAATCTGTATTTAGATTTAGAAGGCCAGTAGGTGACTGCATTTTAATGTATATACATCTATCCAAAATCTCTGTTTACATGAAAATCATTAGACTTAACAATAGAAGGATCATCAGAACTATTTTGTTAATTTGCTAATAGTTCTTCTGATTTTAGTTAGTGTGGCTTCCTGAGGCTACCTCATGTGTACATATATAGTATTGTACTATAGAGAGAGTACTGTATATATAGAGAGAGTACTATACTAGTATGCGTGTGTGTATATATATATATTATATTTATAGTATCTACTAATGAGTGTCAAGAGTAGAGACAGAGATGCTGATATTGCAGAATTGTTTAGAGTTTGTGAGACACAGCCCCTTTTGCTCTGAGAGTTATTGAAGTTTTCCACTGCCTTTGAAATTCAAATTCCCAGAGCCTTCTGCTCAGCCCTGCTCTGACTAGCTCTTTTGAACTTAAGTGTCTTTCCTTGGCCTGTTAGCAAATCTCAGTCATGACCTTCTGGATACAAGTCCCTTTCCCTGAGAGGGAGGGGGCTTCACCACTGTTCCAGATTGGGTCTGGGAATGGAGAGGGATATAAATCTTGAGCTGGGTCTTTTAACTCCCAACCATGTCAAGGCGGTAGGGACTTTCTGTTTCGCACCACCAGTGGCCCTGGGGTATCCACTGTTCTACCCTTGGTGGTTCAGGAGCTGGGGAAAGTCTCTCAGTGCAGACAGGAATCTTTCCTGCTGGGTCATCCGCTGCTTTGTGGTTTCTCAGGACAGGAGAAGGTGGTGCTCACTCAGACACTGACAGACAGTGGACACCAGGTGACTTCAAGCAATTCCCAGGGCTTTCTTGACACGAGCTGAACTAAGTATTAACATTGATTCTGCTCCTCCAACGCCACTTCTCCCCATATACAAACCTCTTTTGCAAGGGTAGTCTGGCTCTATTCTCTTTACAGCTATTGTATATATTTATACATGCCATGCTCTGCTTCTTAGAGTATTTGTTTTTAATTCTTAAAAATATTCCCACCCTCAGGGCGCCTGGGTGGCGCAGTCGGTTAAGCGTCCAACTTCAGCCAGGTCACGATCTCGCGGTCCGTGAGTTCGAGCCCCGCGTCAGGCTCTGGCCTGATGGCTCAGAGCCTGGAGCCTGTTTCTGATTCTGTGTCTCCCTCTCTCTCTGCCCCTCCCCCGTTCATGCTCTGTCTCTCTCTGTCCCCAAAATAAATAAACGTTGAAAAAAAAAATATTCCCACCCTCTAAAAACAAAAAACCAAAGTATACTCTTGGCTTTCACCTAACAAACCGATCAGTGCTAGACCCAACCCAGTTTGCTGACCCCGCCCCGGCCTGAGGATGCCCCGCCCCCACGCCGCAGACACACGTGCAATGCGGGCGCTGTGGGAGAGCTTACACCACCTCTACTGCGCAGACTCAAGAGTCGTGGGTTCGCCCTCCGGCCAGTAGGCTGAATCTCTGCGCGTCCCGTTCTCGGGGCGTCATATTTCTGGTCCTCAAACTCCTCCAGGTCCTCGCCTCACCACGGTGGCCCAAACGGCGTGGCTCTGAAGGACTCTGCCCCGTGTTTTCCCGCTCTGTGTGCTTAAAGAGAGAACGAGTGTGCGGGCCGAGAGAACGCCGAATCTGCAGAACCCCGCGGGGCCGCATATTCCTTCAAGAGTCCGAGGAAGCCGACCCGAGGGACGGGCGCAGGGCTGGCTGTGGCGTGGTCGCTGCCGTCGCGCCCTCGGCCGGATCGTGTGACTCCTGAGACCCGGGACCCGGTGAGCAGGCGGACGGGTCGGGGGATGGTGGTACCCGGGCCGCCCCTGGGTCCAGACGGTGGTTACCGCCCGTGGGTACCGTTCCCGCCGAGGACCGTTCAGGGCCTGGCAGTGCCCGGGCCTTGGTGCGGAGATCCCGGCGGGGCCGCGGCTGGTGGTGTGAGGGGCAGGCCGGGCTCCTGGAGGGGGGGGGGGGGCGCGCTTGGAGTGAGGCTGGGCGTCCGTGATGCATCCAGGGCGGAGGCTGGGGATTCAGGGAGAAGAGCCTCCTAAGGTTCTGGTGCTGCTGAGCCTTTGCTAGCTAGAAGGAGGGAATGGGGAGCCTGCTGTCCTTTGTCCCAGGTTTCGGAATCCTTCTGGTGGCCTTTTTAGGAGGGTGCTTCAGCTTTTGGTCTCAGGACTTCTTCACACGGTTAACATTACTGAGGACCGAAGAGCTTCTGTTCATATGGGTTTTATCTGTTAGTATTTACTGTCAGAAATTAAAACAGGGAAAGTTTTAAATGTCAGTTTAGTTAAAACTCAGTGATGAACCCCTTACATGTTTTTTAAGTTTACTTATTTTGAGAAGGAGAGAGCACAAGTGGGAGAGGGGCAGAGAGAATGAGAGAGAACCCCAAGTAGGCTCCCAGCTAATAACCGGGAGCCCGCCTCCCAGGGGCCTCCGAGCTCAAGCTCCCCGTGGGGTTCCATCCCAGCGACCAAGAGATCATGACCTGAGCAGAAATCAAGAGTCCCCCACCCAACTGACAACCAACGTGAGCTATCCAGGTGCCCTGTGAACCCCTTACATGTTAATATGTTTATGAAAAAATGACTTTACAAAACAAAGAGGGGCACTGTTTTACATTTTTGCTTATCTCTTTAATATATTCTGTTTCCTTCAACATTCAGTCTGCTGTGATATCCCATGTCATGTAGTCTGGAAAACTTCACTATACACTCCAGAGAGAATGAGATTGAAAAAGATAAGGAGCATCTTGGTATTTTTTTAAAGTGTTTACTTACTTATTTTGAGAGAGAGAGGGGGAGAGATGGAAGGAGGGAGGAGCAGAGAGAAAGAGAGGGAGACAGAGAATCCCGGGCAGGCTCTGCACCCTCAGCACAGAGCAGGGTGCAAGGTGCAGGGTTCGAACCCATGGACTGTGAGATCATGACCTGAGTGGAAGAAACCAAGAGTTGGACGCTTAACCAACTGAGCCACCTAGGCACCCCACATCTCGGTATTATTAAAAATAACACAATTGGTATTACAGACCCTTTGCAGACTGCCTGAAAAGGGTCCTTGGAACTCTAGGGTTCCCACTTTGAGAACCTCTGAATGAGGAAATTGGGAAGTGTCATCTGACCTCCACAGTGAAACAGATCAGGGTGTTTGAATTTAGCTGCTGCCAGGAACATCCACCTAGAGATGAGGGTTTTCTGACAAATGATCCTTTTTAAAAAAAATGTTTATTTCTTTTGAGAGAGAGAGAGAGAATGTGAGCAGGGGAGGGGCAGAGAGAGGGAGAGAGAGAATCCCAAGTAGGCCTCAAGTTGTCACCATAGAGCCAGACATGAGGCTCCATCTGTGAGATCATGACCTGAGTGGAAACAAGGGTCAGTTGCTCAACCCACTGTGCCACCCAGGTGCCCCTCCCCTCATCCTTTTGATAATATTGCTGTAGGAAAACTGATTGCATCAAGAATGATGTTTCTTTGAGATACATGGTTCCTAAGTTTTCGTCCAGGGCGAGAAGCATTTAGCCTGGGATGAGAGCCTTTGGTTTCAGAATGCTCTGACAAGGGAGGAGTCATTTAGCCCACATAAATTCCTATTTTATTACGTATTCTTTTTTGGGAGGGATTATCATAGATTCTATGAAATGAAATTCTGGTTTCCCTCGATCACCTTAACTACTCCTTTTCAATGTCTCCTTTGCTGGCCCTTCCTCTACCTAAATGTGCAGAGGGGAGTGGAAAAGAGGGAATTCCATCCATGGTAATTTAAATGGGCTGAAAAAATTCCCAAAGTATAAGCAGGCATCTTTCCTGCTGGGCGATGGACAGCTTTCTGGGTGCAGTGAGCACCATTGGTAAGGCTTCTCAGTACAGGTGAACTTGCAGTGTCTCCAGTCTTCTCTCTTCATGCAGTTTCCCTAGATGATTTCACCTAATCCCATGTGTTTTTATCATAAGAACACATTATCCACCACCACTGCTTCTAATTTGAGTTCCTGGCTCAAAGTTTAGCTGTCTGAATAATATCTCCACTTCTATGTCTTGAGGACAACTCAAACTTAACAAAGCTAAAACTGAACTTTTGATCTTTCCCCTTGATGTATGCACGGCCTGCTTCTTCTGCAGTTTTCCCCTCTTAGAAATTGACATCATATTCTCCTAAATTGCTTAGAATATAAATCTGGAAGTCATTCTTGAGATAGACTCACTTGGACTTCTTCTATCTCAATCTATCACCTAGTCTTAATTCATTTTGATTCCAAATTATATCTCTAGTACATTAGCTTTTTTACTGCTATTACCGTAAGTCTGAGTTTACCATCATTTTTTGCCTGGACTGCCCCAAAGCGTCCTTCTTACTTATTCTCCTTACATCCACTTATATCACTGCCCCTCTCCAATATGTCTCCAAATCTTTTAAAATCAGAAGTATGAATACATTGCTTCTCTGTCAGAAGTTTTACTGTGGCTGCTCAATGTTTTTAGGCTGAAGTTCAAAGTTCTTAACAAGGACTCTAAGGTAGCGTATGATCTGCCGCCTGTCCACTTCCCCAGCCTCTTCTCCCACCCCCTTTCTATATCACTCTTTATACTTCACCCGTAGTAGGTTTTATTCATTCAGCAGGCAACATTTATGATTGAGCATACAATTTGTGCCAGATACTGTTCAGATACTGAGGATACAATGGTGAACAAAGTCAGGGACCCTATTCTGATGGAAACTGTACTCCAGAGTAGGGAATTAGGCTACAAACAACCATACCAATAAATGTCAAAGGTAATTTCAGAGGGCAAAAATTCTACAAAGAAATAAAACGTAATGTGATAGAAATTGACGACAGGCTACCTGGCACTGGGTGGTCAGGGAAGACTTCTCTGTGAAGCTGAGCTCAGAATGACAAGGAGAAGCCAGGTCAGCCTTGTGAGTATATGGGAACAGAACATTCCAAGGAGTGATGATAACAAAGATAAAAGCTCTGAGGGAGAAACAAGTTTGTTTATGAAATAGACCAGTGTGGCTGGTCCATGGTGAGGTAGCATATTAGTTTTCTATTACTGTTGTAACAAATTACCATTGTGGCTTAAAAACACGCGCACACACACACACACCACCACCACCACCACCACCACCACCACCACCACCACCAACAACACAGATTTACCGTTTTACAGTTCTGGAAGTCAGAAGTCTGAATGGGTCTCAGTGGGCTAAAACCGAGGTGTCTGCAGCACTGCATTCCTCTTTAAGGGAATGCTCTCAGGGAACATACATTTTCTTGCTTTTTCCAGCTTTTTTTTTTTTAATTTTTTTTATTTTTTATTTAAATTTTTTTTTTTAATGTTTATTTATTTTTGAGACAGAGGGAGACAGAGCATGAATGGGGGAGGGTCAGAGAGAGGGAGACACAGAATCTGAAACAGGCTCCAGGCTCTGAGCGGTCAGCACAGAGCCCGACGCGGGGCTCGAACTCACGGAGTGTGAGATCGTGACCTGAGCTGAAGTCGGCCGCTTAACCGACTGAGCCACCCAGGCGCCCCGCTTTTTCCAGCTTTTAGACGTTGCTCACACTGCTTGGCTCATGGCCCTCACCCTCTACTTTCAAAGCAATGTGGGGTGAGTCCTATATTGTGTTATGTTGATGACCTTGTTTCTGTCATCACATCTTATTCTCTGACTCTTCTGTCTCCTTGTTCTATTTTTAAGAACCCTTCTGATTACTGGACTACCTAGAGGATCCAGAATAATTTTACATTTTAAGGTCAGTTGATTACAGTCTTAATTTCGCAACCTCAATTCCCCTTAGCTATATAAAGTAACATATTCACAAATTCCAAGGATTAGGGTGTAGATATCTTGTGGGAGAGACATTCCACCTACCACAGGTAGAAGAATGCAGAAGATGAGGACAAAGAAGTGGGTTTGGACCAGATTTTGAAAGGCTTGTAGGCTAAGTTAAGGAATTTGGATTTTATTCCAAGAAAGGGAAAGTCCTTGGTGGATTTCAAGCAGAGCAGTGGAGTGATCTGAATTGCATTTTAAAAGGAACATCTGTTTGCCATGTGGAATTGGATTTAAAGAGGGAAAGAATGGCAGCAGTGAGACTAGTTACGGAATATGTCATTTCTCTGCCGTTGGTTAGTTGGATTAGGGTGATAGCATTGAAGGTGGAGAGAAGTGAATGATTATAGGATGTATTTTAGAGATAAAAACTTGCAAATATATTTACATGGAGGTAAAGGAAAGAGAAGAATGAGGGATGAGTCTCTCACTAAGGTGGAGAAGGCTAAAGGATAGCAGATTTGAGGAATCGGGAATCAATTTTTTGCCCATGTTAACTTTAAGAGCTACGTTTGGTATTCAAGTGGAGATGTGGAGAAGGCAGTTACATGTAAGAGTCTGAATCTCAGTGGAAAATCAGGTCTAGAGGTAGGTACTTGAGAGTTACAACCTAAGTGGGATTAAGGCCATGTGACTGGGTGACATCTTTTAAAGATACAAATATAGAAAAATAAAGGACCTAGGGTTAAACTCTAGGGCTCCAATATTAAAGGTGAGACAAAAGAGGAGCCAGCAAAGAAAACAGAAGATGAGCCAAGAAATTGTTTTCAGTTTTTTCGAGAGGAAAGGGGGATGACTAGCAGTTTGAATGCCAGTGAGAGACTGAGGTGAAAGAGAAGTGCCTGTTGGATTTACAATATGGTGGTCATTGTTGACCTTAAGAATAGTTTGAGTGGAGTGGTGGAGATGGACACCTGAATGAAGAGTGTTAAAGAGAGAAACAGAAGTAAGAAAGTAGAGGTGACTGTTGTAGACAATTCATCTATATCCTGAAGTGTGTTATGTGCCATCCCAACTTGAGGCCATAGCACACTCTGTTTCCTCCGTCTGGTATCTTTTCCGCTTTGCTGCACCCTCCCCCACCACTATAGGTCCTTGTGAAGTTCACCCACATACTTCTTTAATTATAAGTATATAGTTATGCCCCCCCCCATATACACACATGCACACACTTACTATACACATGCCAGATAGTAAACTCCACAAAGCTGGGATGATTTTGCTTTGGCTCATCATTGTATTCCTAGTATGTAGCCCAGTGTCTAACATCTGGTAGTTTCTCAACATTCAACTCATTCATTGAGTCAGTGAATAAATTAATATTATGTTCCAGTACCTTGGATGAATGATATGGTCTAGTGGTGTTTTATTTTTTTCTGTAGTTCATTGTTTTCATGTGATACTTGGTAGCCATTCATGAAATCATATAATGATCTATCAGGAGCACTGTGATTAACAGCTAATAAGCATTTTGCCTGAAAAATAATTCAGCATCTTTTGCAAAAGATTCTTGATAAAGAGCTTCATAAGTCATTTTACTTTTGACATTAAAGAGCTACATGCTATTCCCAAAGGTTAGCATTCCCAGGGGATAACAGAAAGCTGTTCTAAAGGTATGGAATCTGTGTGTGTGTGTGTGTGTGTGTGTGTGTGTGTGTGTGTGTGTGTTCACGCGTGAGTGCGTGTTAGTGTTTATTAGCTAGGTCACATTGGGAGGCCACTTAAACTTTCTGGGCCTTGGTGTCTTTATCTGTAAATTGGAGGTCATTGCCCTTATTTTGCCCACCAAACAGGCTAATTATAGTCAAATGAAATAAAATATGTGAGAACACTTTGAAAATTCAAAAGCACTATGAAAATCTAAAGTATTATTACCATTTTGATTCTCTTTCAATAGAACTCCTGTTACCCAAACAGAAAGATGAAAATACCCTCGTTTGCTTTCCTCCCTTTTAAATTTGGTGTCCTCTTAACGGGACTTACAGTAAGAGTAGATGGTATTAAACCTCTTATCGCTTGTTCAGGAGCCAGGTTCTCTAGTATTTTTATTTGGATCTTACTTGTACAGTAATACATTATCTGTCCCCTTTGTTCATTTACCTCTCGTGGAAAGAAAACAAGTCATTTGTTGACTTGGAATCTGTAGGCATAAAATGTGCCCTTCTTGTCTATTCAGAAATAGACACTATAAAAACATGAAACTTGAGGTGTTTCTTCAAAGTGCTGGGGGATTCGAGGTGAAGAATTTGCAAAAGACCAATATTTCACCTAACAAAAATCTGTGAATATTAAAATGCCTTTGTGCTAAGAGGAATATTTCTAATTTATCTACATAATATGTAAATATAGAGTAATTTTCACAAGCCATACAGAAGAATCCATTTTATTACTTACAGCTGTCCATTGCTGAATGTATGTGCATGTTAATACCATACTAAGTGCAGTGATTAGAGTTCTGAGGATGGAAATACATAGGCCTTGGTGCAAGTTTCAGCTTTGCTGCCTGCAAACCTGTGGTTGTGTGCAATTTATTTACCTCTCTAAATAACAGTTTCCTTATCGTTAAATAGGAATTTTTTCACAGAATGTTGTGAGGACTAAATGAAATAATATTGAGAAAAGAATTTAGCTCATAGTAAGTGGTCAGTAAAGATTCAGGTTATTATATATATTATATACTATCACATTTATAGTAAATGTAGTGTTAATACAACTATATTACTCAGAAATAAATTGTATCAATTAATATACACATACTATATTTTAGTGTTAATAATAAAATTAATATAATATTCACCTATTTGTGTGTACGTTAAGTATCCTCCTATTCCAGGTTGAGTTGTGTTCCCCTTCCTCAGTTCTTAAGTTGAACTCCTAACACTCAACGCCTCAGAATGTGACTTTATTTGGAGATAACAGTCTTCACAGAGGTAATCAAGTTCAGATGAGGTCATTAGGGTGGGCTTGCATCCAGTATGACTGGTGTCTTTATAAAAAGGGGACGTTTGAAAAATGATATGCACACAGGGAGCAAACCGTGTGAGGACGAAGGCAGAGATCAGGGTCACCACCTCTCTACAAGCCAAGGAATGACAAGATTGCTAGCAAACCACCAGAAGCTAGGCATGAGGCATGAACACATTCTCCCTCACCACCCTCAGAAGGAACCAACCCTGCTAGGAACCTTGATCTAAGACTTTTGGCCTCCAAAACCATGAGAAAAGAAATTTGTTTAAGCCACTCAGTTTGTGGGACTTTGTTATAGGAGGCCTAGCAAACTAACATACTTGCCCACTGGAAAATGAGTGAGGGTAGTGAGATTTTAGGGGGCTGTACACATAGGCAGGGGCACCAAGAACATTCTCCTGTACTTTCTTTCATTGTCCACTATTGAAATCCTCCTTATTCTTCCAGGTCTGATTCCAGAGCCATTTCCACCAATGAGACTTCCCCAGTCTTCTGGTCAGAGGCTATTGCTTCTCATTTGGTGCTCATAACAGAGAGAGGCAAGCATGGTTTATCCTTTCCCTCTATACTTCATTCCTCAAGGAAACTAGATTATCTCATGTAAGAATCACCCCTACCCGTTTTCACCCCTGCTCCCTACCCATTCAATTCTAAGGGTTTTGAGAGTGAGGGGTGTATGTCATTCATTTGGGGTGTGTCAGTCCCATCCCCTATCAGCTAGTGTAGAGTACAGTGCTTGCATAGAACATATAGAGTGGATGCTCAGTAAATATTTCAGCAGTTGAACTGATTTTTCCTTCACTATTTCTTCATCTTTACTGCACTGTGAGAGAACCTTTTAGTATATGTGCTGCCGAAGCGAGCACGAGAGAACCTTTTAGAACGAGGGAGGAACTAAAGTTAGCTGGATAGGTGAGTACCTAAAATATGTCTTTTTGTTGTTCAGGTTTATGGAAAGAGAACTTGTGGCCAAAAACAGCTGGGGAGTATTAGGGAGTTTGGGGCACAGAGCCAAGCAAACTAAGTTTTCTCAGTTGAGGGGGGGGATAGGATTAGATTTATAGCCTTGAGAGCAGTTCAGGGCTGGAAGGCTGAGGTTGGTCAGGTTGGGAATCCTGGCTGTCACTGTGAGAGGGAAGGTAGAGTTACAGTGCCAAAACGTATTAGGGCTGGTGTTGTTTGGGTGTGGGGGAGGACGAGGAGCCAAAAGGTCACTTTTGTCCAGCTACTGGTCAGGAAGGAGGACCTGGGACTACAACAAGAGTGCATCTGTGATCTAGGTGCAAGTAGGTTTGAAGACAACATTTTCCAACCCAAAACACAACATGTGATGAGTGCAGATGAATGTGTCTAAACAGGAATACAGAATAATTGAAACTGGAGTGATTCAAGAGAATGTCTCATGCATGGTTGCTGTTGTTACAGAAATAGTAATGGAGGTAGGCCTGAAGTGATGGTCTTTACTTCTCATTTCTGTCTTTTTTTTTCCCCCTGGTCTATCCTGAATATTGCACTGAAATACATTTTCATTGTGTTTTTGTCATAATAGCAGGCGAGTTGATTACGTTATTGGTTCTTTATAACCCTCACTGGATTTTTTTCCCACTAATTTAAATACCCCCTTGCGCTAAGATCTCCTAAGACCGTTTAAAATTGTTTTATTATTTCCCATGATCAAGAGAATTTTTACTTTGCTTGGGGATATCCTATATCTGTCTTAATGGGTTAAGGAATTTTGCCTACCTCTTCCATTGTTCCTATAATGTCTAAATGAACAGGACTTACAGAGACCTTTTTTCATTAGATACTGCCTTCTAGCACGAGAATACCTGTATCACTAATCTCTTGAGTTTAAGTGAATTTCAATATATTTTTATTTGTAGGCAGTGCCAGCCTTCAGGGGTAGAGAATGCAGTTGAGAGGAGGAGGGGTGTGGTCAGCCACAGAGAGGTGTAAGATACTATCTCTTTGTCATTGTCCATTTTTTGACTTAATTGTAAAATAGACTGCCATAAGCTTGAATTATATGGTGATATAACTTTGTCTCTAATCTGTCTTCAAAGGTACAGATGATAGTCATGTTACATTTTACAAAATTTCTGCCATGGCATATTCACTGCCTTTCATATGTGTCTCCTGTGGGCATGTACTGGGAATGAATGGGCTTATGTTTTCACCTTTGTACGCCCAAAATTCTGTCCTGGAGCAGTACTCTTCAATCTCCTATGAGCCAGCTTGCATGCTGTATTGAGGGGAGGTGAGCTTTTGGCAAACAAAATGATACGTGCTCATACAAGCCAATACACCTGCGACGTTTTTTTAACCTAATGAGTTTTTGCCATTATAATTTGTAGCAGATTGAGAAAATTTTCCCCATATATTTTTTTAAGTAAATGAGCAGTTAGGGAACCATCTGTGAAGCATTGGACAGAATTGTATGTTTAACTCAATGTACTTACTATTCTTAACTTCCCTTTGACCCTTGCTCTGAAGACTTTTATCTGGATTTTAAGAACATGTTCAAAGATATTTTAAAAATTGCCATATACTTAAGTTGACTTATATGCTTGAAATGTGACATTTGGCTATAAAGAAAAAGGGAGCCCGTATTGTGAACTGAAATGAGAGGGGTTGAATAGAGAGGTGACAGAGTATAGTAAATAGCCAAGCCTGTGTTCAAATCCCAGCTCTGCCTCTTGCTAGCTATGTGACTTTGGACAACTTATTTAATCCCTCTGTGCCTCGGTTTCCTCGTAAATGAAACTTTATTATGAAAAAGTTGACCTTGTTTTGGGACCTGGTCAACTCGAGATTAAAATAACTAAATCCATTTGGTCTGAAAAGCTCTTTACGTTCCCCAGGTCAGGTCAGAAAGGGCTGAGTACTGGGTCAACCTGGGTGACTCAGTCAGTTAAGCGGTTGAGCATCTGACTTCGCCTCAGTTTACCATCTCACAGTTTGTGGGTTTGAGCCCCGTGTCGGGCTCTGTGCTGACAGCTCAGAGCCTGGAGTTTGCTTTGGATTCAATCTCTCTCTCTCTCTCTCATTCTCTGTCTGCCCCTACCCTGCTTGCGTTCTTTCTCTGTCTCTCAATTATGAATAAAAATGTTAAAAACATTTTTAAAAGAAAGGGCTGAGTACTACAGACCCTGTTGCCTGTGAAGTTTCTGAGTATTACTAGGCAAACTCTGAATGAGAGGCGGTAGTAGGAGAATATCTCACTTCTGCTTTTGTGACCCAGAGTGAATTGAGGCATCAGGCAGTCCTTCTCTGGAAGTTATGTGCTGTTGTTGGTATGTGTGTATAGGTGGTAGGGAGGGGGATTAAGAAAAACAACTATTTCTGGGGCGCCTGGGTGGCTCAGTCAGTTCAGTGTCCAAATTCAGCTCAGGTACATGATCTCACTGCGTAGGTTCGGGCCCCACATCAGGTTCTATGCAGACAGCTCAGAGCCTGGAGCTTGCTTCGGATTCTGTGTGTCGCTCTCCCTCTGCCCCTACCCTGCTCCCTCTCTCTCTGTCTCTCTCTCAAAGATAAATAAACATTAAAAAACAATTCTTTAAAAACAAAAAAAAAGAAGGGGCACCTGGGTGGTTCAGTCGGTTAAGCATCCAGCTTCAGCTCAGGTCATGATCTCACAGTTCATGGGTTCAAGCCCTGCCTCGGGCTCTGTGCTGACAGCTCAGAGCCTGAAGCCTGCTTTGGATTCTATGTTCCCCTCTCTTTCTGCCCTTCCCCAGCTCGCACTCTGTCTCTCTCTCTCTCAGAAATAAACATTAAAATTAAAAAAAAAAAAAAAAACCTTTCTGAAAAATAGCAGACATTATACCATATGCACTTTGCTGTTTCCAATTAACAATATATGGTGGGCATCTCTCCATAGCAATAATGTAGAGGTAGTCCTCCTTCCTTTTTATAGCTTCATAGTTTTCTGTGGGCTCACCCATTCTGCTATAGATGGGCACCTGGGTTATTCCCATGTTTATGCTGTTACAAGTGGTATAAAGAATAACCTTCTGTATATATCTTTTCATACTTTGCCAGTATATCTTTGATTAAATTGTTAGATGTCAAATTGCTGAGTTAGAAAATAAATGCATAGTCGTGTTGCTAGAAGAGGCCGAATTCTCCCCCATTAGTGTACCATTTTGAATTCCCATCAGCAGTATGTGAATGCCTGTTTCCCCAAGGTCTCATGAACATATTTCAGATTTTTTTATTTGTTGCCAGGTCCTATTAGGTCACTGTAGTTTAGTTTTCATTTTTCTTATTATGAGTAAGGTTGAGTATCTTCTTATACAGTTAAGAACTATTTGTATTGCTTTCTGATTTATCTGTTAATATCTTTAGCTCATTTTTCAGTAGGGTGTTAGTTTATTTCTTTTCTGTTAGAAACTCTTTTTATATTCAGAGTGTTATCCCTTTTCTGTGATAGAAATGGCAAATATTTTTTCTCAGTTTGTCATTTGTGCTTTTACTTTACTCATGTTGCCTTTCCTATATAAAAAAAAATCCTGTTTTTAAGGTTTTATATAATCAAATTTATTAGTGTTTCCTCTTACTCCTTCTGAATTTTGAGTTATAGTTAGGAAAGTTTTTACCACTATCAAATTATAAAGGGATTCATCCATGGTTTTTGAAGTATAGTTGATCCATGAACAATGCAGGGGTTAGAGGTACCAGCCTATCCCCCATATGGTGAAAAATCTGCATATGATGTTTGCCCAAAAACGTAACTACTGAGACCCTACCATTGACTGCAAGCCTTATCAATAACATAAGCAGTTGATTAGCACATATTTTGTATGTTTTATGTATTGTAAATTATATTCTTATAATAAAGTAAGCCAGAGGAAAGAAAATTTTATTTAGAAAATCAAAAGGAAGAGATAAAACATTTACATTTATAGTACTGTAGTATATTTATTGAACAAAATCTGCATATAGGTGGACCTACACAGTTCGAGTCCATGCTGTTCAAGGGTCAGCTGTACTTGGTGTGGTTTAATATTTTACATTTAATCTCTGATCCTTTTGGAATTTGTCTTACATGGTAAACTGGGCACTGTGCTTTGGGCTACCTGGGGAGTGTCAGGGGTGGATTGGAGGAGGATTTGGGGAAAATGAAATACAGAGTTGTATACAATAATATCTCTGTATCAAAGTGCTATTATTAGAAGAAGAATAGCTCACAACAGCCCTTAAGAACTGAATAAATAGATACCATGAGTCTGTATGATAAGATAATATAGTAAAGAAATCAGGTCTCTTCAAATGAACTTATTGATGTACCTGAGTACACAAAAGATATCCTTAAAAAGAGAATGAGACAAATGCATTAATAGAATAAAATGATATGAGAGTTTTATTTCATGGGATAGTCAAGAAAAGAATCTCAAGTGAAATGACACTAGAGCTGAGTTTTAGGGGATAGGTAGGAACTCAAGAAAGTGAAGGTAAAAGAGGGTATTACTAGCAAAGAGAGCATTTTGTGGCTTGAAAATATTTGCTGTGTTCTTGAAAAAGCGGAAGAGTTCCCTTGACTTGGTCATCCACCACATACATGTTTTGAGAAGAAAGGGCTGAAAGAGAAGACTCAGTGATCCTGTTAGATCTAAGGTCAGGAAACATTATCCTCAAGAGCCAGATTGTAATTATTTTAGGCTTTCAGACCATATGATCTCTGTCCTAATTACTCAGCATGAAAGCTGCCATAGACATGTAAGCAAACAAGTGTGGCTGTATTCTAATAGAATTTTATTTACCAAAAACAGGTGGCAGTCCAGATTTGGCCCATGTGGCATGATTTGACTTTCCCTGGATTGAAGGATTGGGATTGGAGAGCAGGTGAGGATATGGGGTGTTGGAAACACAGCAAAGTCTAGGGGAAAATCCCAGCAACATCATTGCGACTTTATTTTAGCATCCTCAGAGAACTAAAACTTCTAGTGTGGCTGCTACCACTATTTTACAGAAATAGTTATAAATTTTATATCAAAATCCTCTTAACTTTCTATATTGAAAAACATGACTTGTGGGAACCAGAAAAGAATGATGATCTCATCTTGTCTTGCCCAGTGGGGGCTCTGAAAGCTAAATCTTTCAGAAACGTGAGTAATCTTAATCCAGTTACGAGCAAGTACCACCCTGTGCCAGAACTCTCTCAAAGTGGGGAATTTTGACATAGGAAATCAGCGTCTTAGGGCGGTAATTAGCCAGGGGTGTCATTTTGATGGTTAAACTTCCAGAAAGCTTAAAGGCTATTCAAGAATTGTATAAAAGTCTGATCAATTAGATTTGAGAGCAAAAGGGAAAACCTCTTGATGAATTGAATCGAGTGCCTAAATTGGGTCTGAAGGTGGATAATTAGGCGGATTCTAAATATTTCTCAGACTTGCAGATTCTACAAATATAGGCAGCTTAGTAACAAAGCCTATGAGAATGTTTGTTTTTGACCAGCTGTCAAATAAAGGAGAAGTTCAGTTGTGTAAATGTGTCTTCATTTTGGTAACTGTGCAAATAAGTATTAATTATGTGTTCCGAATAATCCATCAGAGTACCGATCGTACTGAGTCACAAGGGTGATGACTATTAAGTAATTCGTATCATCTTAAAAATTTAAAAAAATGACTGTACATCTCTGAAGGAAAAAAAATCTAGGCATTATCAAGGTGAAAATGGCAACTTTCATCAAGGTGCCAGTGATGTTTCCATAATTATTGGTTTACCTAAGTGTGTAAATCAGTCGTTATATAATTACTTTTTAATTTTTAGAATTTACTAGAGAGTGTGAAGATAGTTATTGGGCAGGATAGGTACTGAGAATGTTAGCCAGACTCAGATTATTTTTCATCAAGATGAAAGTGTCATGTTAATACTAAATGAAATTCTCCAGTGTATCTCCATATTGAGGTATATGCTTTTTGAAATATAGAGGTAACCTGGCCATTCACATGATTTCTTTATTCTTGTTTAATTTGTCAGGAAGGAAGCAGGCATGAGATGTGTTTTCCCTGTTTTTCCAGTTATTGCCTACTCTGCCTCATGTGCTCCTCTTTTCCTCTCTTCACTATTCTCAACAAATAAGGCTTTTCCATGCAATAACATATTTAAGCTCCTTGGTAATCACTGGTCTGTGACATGGATAAAGCCCTTGAAAGTGATTTCCCATGTAAATCATCCATTATTTTTGAAAATTTGGATTTCACCTCCTGGACTTCTACCTAGAGACTTAGGATGATGGGGGTAGGGTTGATGGAGGGAAGATAGGAGCAAAGGGGTAGAAAGTGATTGTGAATTAAATATACAATATGTCCCAGGCACCAAACTCTTTTCATACAGGATTTCATTTCAGGATGTCACAGTTTTGAGGAAACCAGAGGAATCATGTTAAGATGTGTCAGATAAACCACACAAATTGTTTTTTACTCTTGTTTTTTGTTTTTGTTTTTTTTTTTTTTTTTAATTTTTTTCCAACGTTTATTTATTTTTGGGACAGAGAGAGACAGAGCATGAACGGGGGAGGGGCAGAGAGAGAGGGAGACACAGAATCGGAAACAGGCTCCAGGCTCTGCGCCATCAGCCCAGAGCCGGACGCGGGGCTCGAACTCACGGACCGCGAGATCGTGACCTGGTTGAAGTCGGACGCTTAACCGACTGCGCCACCCAGGCGCCCCTTTACTCTTGTTTTTAACACATTGGCCAGGACACCTTATAGGATGTTGAGTCTATGTTTTATATTTCATTCAAAAAAATTTACCGATGAGTTTATAAATATAATAAGTGAACATTTCATACCATTGCCCAGGTCATCTTCTCCATTCCTCTCCACTCCCCACACCCCCACAACAACCTAATACCTAACAAAATGTACATATTTTTAAAACATGTTTATTTATTTTGACAGAGAGAGCGCATGTGCGCATGCCTGTGTGCACGAACACGGGAGGGCAGAGAGAGAGAATCCCAAGCAGGCCCTGATGCAGGGCTTGATTTCAGGAACCTTGAGATCATGACCTGAGCTGAAATCGAGAGTCAAATGCTTACCGACTGAGCCACCCAGGCACCCCCAGAATGTGCATAATTAAGAATTTCTTTATATCACTTCAAAGGTAGCATGTGCAAGGAATTGAGATGAGACTGGAAAAGTAAGCAGTATCAAAGCCATGGGGGTAAGTGGAGATGTGCCATGCCACTGAACTTGGTACTAAGAAGCAAAGGAAGGAAGGACCTTTCTCGGGAGAGTGTCATTATACATGACTTGTGTTTAGGTACATATTATCCTGGCAGCAGTGTAGGAGACGGATTTGGGGAGCCAAGACTTGTGGCCAGGTAGAGTGGCATGAAGATTCTCGTAATGTCCAAATAAGGAATGATAAGGAAGGAACTGGCAGAAGGGATACAGATGGAGAGATAGATTTGAGAATGATTCGACCATTATTGTGTGTGGGGCAGAGGAAGAGTCATCAGTATCTCTTAGATTTCTACCTTGGATGACTAGGTGGATGTTAGTTATTAGTTTTTTTTTTAACTGAGGAAAAGAACACTTCTTGGGTTATTAAAGCAGTATTTTCAGCTTTCAAAGTTGGACATAAAGATTACTCTTGCATGGAGCAGGACTGTCCAATATAAATATAATGCAAACCATAAATGTGGGGCACATATATAGGTTTAAGTTTTCTAGAAGCCATATGAAGTAAAAAGAAACAGGTGAAACTAATTTTAATAACATACTCTGTTTAACTCAGTATATTCACAATATTACAATTTAACTGACATAAACATTATTAATGAGTATTTTATGTTTTATATTCATAGCAAGTCTTCAAAATCTGGTTTGTGTTTTACATTTATAGTTACATCGTAGTTCATGCTAGTCACACATCAAATGCTCAGTAGCCATATGTGGCTGGTGGCTACCATATTGGAAAATGCATCTATAGAGCACCCAAGTATACTTAGATAAAAGCATTCTTTTTCATAAAAGAACCACATCACTTCTGGAAATTGACTAACTAGTGAGGATAAATAAAAAGCTCAGAAAGAAGCCAGTGAGTTAACAAGAGAAGAACCATAATGGGACATCTGTTTTGGATTCTAATACTACAAGTTGTGTGATTTTTGGTAAGCCACTTTTTATGCACCAGCACGAATCTAAGGTCAGGACTCTTTACAGTTTACTTTTAATATCCCTAAGTCAGTGAGTTGACTCCTTTGTGTGGCAGCAGCAGTTGTAGTAATAGCAGTGGTAATGATAATGGCAAGCCTTCTGTTGTGTGCTAGGCACTTTTTTAAATACTTTATACACATTGACTAATCTAATTATCACAACCACCCTATGCAGTAGATTCCATTACCATGTTCATTTCACAGATGGGGAAACTGAAGTACAGGGAGGTTATCTAAGCAGATAACAGAGTTGGTAGATTACAGATCTGGGTTTAAAATGTAGGTACTCTGGTTTTCATAGTACACACTGATTTCTTAAAAAATAAAAAAACAAAAACAAAACAAATTGGTCATTTTCTTTCAAACATCACAAATATAAATCTTTTTCAAACTCCTATAGAAATAATTTCAAAGGCACAACTAATACGCTTAGGGTCAGCTTGATTATTAGCACAGATAATGCAGTGTGTACATACAGTTAGTTGACCTTTGAACAACATAAGGGTTGGGGCGTCGCTCCCTGCCCCATCCCCCACACAGTTGAAAATCTGCCTGTAATTTTTGACTCCCCTAAAAGTTAACTAGTAGTAGCATACTGTTGACTGGAAAGCGTTTACCAGTAACATAAACAGTCAGTTATTACATAGTTTTGTATGTTATTTGTGTTACATACTCTATTCTTACAATAACATAAGCTAGAGGAAAAATGTTATTAGGAAAAACATAAGGAAGAGAAAATATATTTACAGAACTGTGCTATAAAAAAATCTGCATATAATTGGACACACAATTCAAACCTGTGTTGTTCAAGGATCAGCTATATTCATCCTTAAAAACCACTTTTAATTGTAAAGAAAATAGGTAATTACTGCATTCTTTTCCTTGTAGTAGCACTTAAGCCAAGCTCCTTTGACCCTATAGAAAACAACAGAGGGCCAATGGGCAGAGATCTGAAATTAAATATTTCTTAATAAAAAGAGATAACTGTCCTAAAAAAAAAAAAAAAAAAAAAAAAAACTAACAGAGAAAAATGGACCAATCCCCCTTTTCCCTATATGAGAATGAGGCACAGGCAGTGATTTTTTGGTAAATGTTTAACAACTGTCTCTCTGGAAAAAAAGTATGTGTTTTATTCATAAGGTTATTACGAATTTTATATATAGGATGTGTACCACACAATTTGCAAATAATAAATACACTATATCCTTATTATAACCTCCATATAACCAATTGATTCTCATAAAATGCTTTTTGTTGTTGTTTTTTTTTTTTTTTTTTGACTGAGCCCTTCTGTCTGTTGGTAATCTATAGTAGCAATTGATGAATGAGTGTATTCTGACATGTATGTTGGTTGATATTTGTATCTATGTTAATCAGGAAGACAACAGTGAAACAATCAAGATCTGTGTCAGAATATCACTGTTTTGTAGATAACATGAGTCATTTTGCTGAATCAGAAAATGTCTTTGAATAATGGAAGAATATTTCTTTGTTTATTTGTGTTATTTATAACATAGTGGCTATAGATACAACATACTTGTAGGTTTAATCTGTATTGTGAACACTTCCTTCTTCACTTTTTAAATTCTAGGCAATCAGCAAAACAAGCCCTCATTTGTAGTAATTTGCTAATTTTCTTAGCCTCGGTACCTCCATCATGGCCAATTTCAAACTACTGACATGATGTTACTGACGGCAGAGCCGGGAAGAGATGCACAGTAGCACACCATTGTGCTGTATTTCCACTATCAGGAACAACAGACGTAAATAGCCTTAAAGGCATAAAAATAGCAAAATGTAATTAAATAATTAGTATTTCCTACCTTTGTTTCAAATGTAATTTATTTAATTGTAAGTTTATATAATTTAATTTTAGTAACAGCTGTGTCTAACAACTGGCTCACAGAATTCCTAAAAATTTAATAACCAGCTTTTATGAGCCAACGCAAATCAGCTCCAGCACACCACTGGCACAAGTTTGGGGGCCTTAGATGCTGACTTAGAAGAGTGTGTGGAGAAAATCACATCCTCCAGCCTAGATACACATGAGATTCAAATCACCGTGAGATTGTACAGCTTGGAAAGATCATAGGGGACAGGAGCTGTAGAAGCATAAATAAGTATATCCCATTTAGCATACTCATCAAAAAAAAAAAGTCCTTGCCATTCTCTACCAGAATCTCGATTTTAATAACCAGTCAGGATCCATGCAGACGGGGATATTTAACTTAGATTTTTATGGAGACATCAAAAGCACTTGTTGAGAATGACTAAACCTATACTCTGTAATAAGATCTCCTTACAATTTCAAACATGTAAAAGCAACCAGTAACTATAAAGAAAGCAGAGTATGTTTTTATACAGGTGTCCGTTTCTTCCTTGCCAAGGAATTGATGACAGTGCTTTATCTAGCATGATTGAATGGCCTTGCTGCCCCAGCCACCTCTTCTGCCACATGGCTCAGATTGCTGCCATAACTCAAAATCTGCTCTGTCCTGAAATGTTTGCTTCTTGCTTCAAAGACCTAGGTACCAAATCAAACCATTTCTTATGCGTTTTCCCAAAGCCCACGCTGAGTTGTAGCACTTGTCTTGTCTGCCCTGGGAGTGACTGTCCAAATCTGCAGCTCTCTGAACCTCTCCCCAAGGTGCTCCATGTGGACAGTGTTGCTGTGGCTGGGATTTCATTGGGTAATAAGCATTCTTCTGCATCACATCTGGGTTTTCTCAGTGTCTGGTTTTAAAGTATTTTGGAGGAAAATCCTTCCTTGACTGGAGGCTGTTCCAAAACAGATCCTCCATTGCTGAGACATTAACTGAGCAACACCAATAAACATACCATATGAACCTTGCCTGCCTCCATAGCACATAAAAAGACAAATACCTAAGATCATATTACTTCTGATATCATGTGGGGTTTATTAGGTCAAAAAAATTGTCAAAGTGAATCAGACTCTGGAGCTAGCCAACCCATTTTTTATTTTTTTGGATTGTAATCCAGTAATGGCTTATGATGATTGTAATATTTTAGGAAAAACAGAGACATCAGTCTGTTCCATCTCAGCATTTTCATTTCTTGACTGGTTTATCTTTGTAATATTTCTTTGCGTCAAGCATCTTTCTCAACTTGGTGATTAGTTCGATTGTCCTTTACTGGGCTTTCATCCAGTTCTACTGTGGTTTTTCTCAAATGGCATCATATTTCTTTCTTTTTTTAAATGTTTATTTATATCTGAGAGGTAGAGAAAGAGAGACAGTGTGCAAGCAGTGAAGGGGCAGAGAGAGACCGAGATAAGAACCTGAGGCAGTCTCCAGGTTCTGAGTGTCTGCGCAGAGCCTGACCTGGGTCTCGAACTCATGAGCCATGAGATCATGACCTGAGCCGAAGTTGATGCTTAACCAACTGAGTCACCCAGGCACCCCTCAAATGACACCATATTTCTGCAGTAGAACATTAGTTCTTCTGGCCCTAGGCTTTATTCTCACTTAGCCCCCATAGGCCCACTTTACAAGCATGAAATGTATTTATTCATAAAATGCCAAGACCAATTATATGCAAAATTGTAAGGCAGAAAACTCTTAGCTTCGATGCTTCACCTTATAATACATCCCAAGATTATATGCTTCTTAAAGCAGGAATTTTATCTCATTTATCTTCATGTAGTGGGTTTTGAATACAGTCACAAGCCCAGTTTACAGAAGGTGTACCTTTATTCATCTGTCCTTAAACTCAACTCTATTATACCACTTCAAAAATAATCAGCATTTTGGTTTAAAGATGTCTTTTTTAGGAAATCACTTAATTCACAATTTAAGCTCAGTCATTCTAAGTTCCAACTTCCCATTATGGTTCTTTTTTTCTGTGGTGGGTTCTTGTCTTTTGCTTGGTATCCTGAGATTGTGTCTGGGTACAGGAGACATTTGTAACATTGTGGATCTGGTGCCTCCAGACTTGGCTCATCTGCTTTAGTCTTTGGTGGTGGGAGGTGGGGAGGGGTGACTGTTCACATTGTCCCCACTGCTGGTGGAGCTCCTTATTCACTCTGTAAGCATAGGCAGTGCTCCTTGGGAGCCCTACAGTGCTCCTTGGGAGCCCTAACATTTCCCCCCTGCTCATAGGACCCCACCTCAGATCTTGCTGGCCCTGGGGATCTCTTGGGCTATCAACTATGAGGCCCTCTGCCACAAAGTCACTTCCATCTCAGCTATAGTGATTCCTCTGAGAGCTTGCCAGTCATTTCTCACTGGGGGCCATGGGAAATTACTGGTCCTCTCTAGGTCTTCCATGCCAGTTTCTGGGAGGTCATCTTAGGTTCTTTGCAGGGGGCCTTGTCCAGAATTTCAGGTGGGGATGGCACATAAGCTTCTCCATCCTTGAGTACTCAATCATGCTGTTCCTATTACTCTGCATCCCATGGATTTAAGCCAGGAAGGGGCAGTTGGATATACTTCTTGAGTATAATTCCATTTTCTCTTTACCATGTCTCCCAAGATCTGAGAGTTTTCAAGCCCCCTCTGTGTGGAAGCAATGCTGCTCTCTCTTTACATCACTGTGTGCAGCCTTAGTTGTCCTGGTTTAAAAATCTCCACATTCAACCTTTCACACTTTGGTTTGATGTAAATGGGAAGTTTTTACAATTTAGGAAACTCAAGTGCTGAGCTCTAGTCATAAAAATCCTAGTTTTCTTGGCTAGATATCTGGAACGTCCTTCAAGGACCCTCCTTGAAAGTGAAAATCTGACTTTAAAGTTTTAGCTGTTTTTCTGTTCCAACTATGACAACTTTATCAGTTTCTGTATCTTCAAATTCAAAAATGTAAGTACAGGACTGTTATCTTACTGCAACTTCCTCTAAAAAGTAGGAGGACTCAAAAATCATAGGAGAGCAGTGCCAATATCCTCAGAAGCAGACAGTAGGATGCTGTGTGACTTATGCCCCTAAAGTTGTGCCCTGTTAGAGTGGCTTTGAAGACAGGAGTGTGAGGCTAAATGAAACCATAGTTACAGTAATAAAACTTGTGTTGGAGGGAGAGGCCAGTTCTGATCTCTGCTCTGTCACCTGCTAGCCATGAGATCATGTTGCCCTTCTTTGATCTGCTCATGATTCTCCTTTGGAGAAGTCACACTAAAACAGTTCTATTCTCTGGCTGAACAGGAAGAATATTTTATTGGGAAATGCAAAATGAAAGCATACGAAGAAATTTCATAATGTTATTTCAACTGAGTTTGTATCCTTAGAACCAGGAATGTTGTCTGGCGTAGATACTCTCAAGAAATATATAAATTTGTAAACTTATGTGTAATAAGTGAATCAAGGAATAAATACATGAATGAATAGAACAACTAGAACTGTATATAGTATCTCATCCACACCCCACGCTAGTTTTATAATTAGGGACATAAATGGGATGGGTTTTCCCTTCAGTAGCTACAGCCAAGTGACTCCACCTAGGAATGCCTCAGCACTGATCACATTGCTCTTCACCAGAGGGACCTGGAAGGGCAAACCAGCCAGGAAGAGGGAAGTGGCCAATTTGTCCTGTGTCTGCAGAGAACAGATCCAAATAAGAATGGGGAAGCTACAAGGGGGGGAAAAAAAAACAACAACCATAAAAGGAGCATACTCTAAATGACTGCAGTTATTTGAAGGTAAATTTCTACTATTCACATTACCTTTAGAATTATATTTCACTTGGATCAGACTTGTGATCTGTAGAGAACAGGAATTCATTTAATTTAGGAAATATACCCCTTTTCCAACATTAGCAGTTGAAAAGAATTCAGAACAAAGGGATTCTGAATTCTTTGAAGCACTGTTAAGGGTATACTAATTCTTTCTCAAGTATCTCATCATCTTCAGCCTTTTTTTCAATCACTGTGAGAGGATTTTTAAAAAAACCTCTAAACCTCAAGTGACCATTTATTACTACACGTGATGGCGACAAGGACAGACACACTCAAGTTATGAGGTCCAAACTGTGGTTCATTCTTTCTCTGTGGAAGGGAATAAAACTGTTACTTGTTTTTAGGGAATAAGCTATCATGATTCTTAGAACCCAGCATTCATTCCAAATCCCCAAAGCTGTTTGTAAAGATAAGGTCATTTATTCCCCCCAACCAAGCACCACTCAGAATGAAGCAATTGGAATGAAGTAGGTTAGTACAAATACTGCAATCACCACTATTTACTAAGAGCCTGCTCTGATAAAATGTTGTGTATTTGCTCCTTACATGGAAGGCTCAGAGTTGTTGAGTTGCTTGTCCCCCAGGTTCATGATACTAGTCTGGGCGATGAAGAATCAGCACGGTGTAGTTGCTAAGTTCCTGGACTCTGGTGCCAGATTACCTGGATTGAATTCCACCTCTGTCTCTTTCTAGATACGTGACTTTGAGTGAGTTAACCTCTCTGTGCTCCCATTTCTCATCTGCAAAGTGGAGAGAATGATAATGAGGGTAACTCCTCATGGGGTTGTTGTGGGGATAAGTGAGTCAAGTGCTTTAAAAAAAATCAGATTCCAGAGAGATTGAGTAAAGGCTCATAGTCGTACAGCATTAAATGGAAGAAACAGTTTACGGCCCTGTGAGTGCTGGCTGTTTGGTTGCCAGATAGAAGAACCCAGCTTATACTAGCTTAAGCAGCAAAAGAAGTGGTAGTATTTACTTCAGACATGCCTTAGAATATAGGGTCAAACTATGCTGTTAGGAAGGTCCCCAGCATCTTTGTCTCTTCTTGTCTTCAACATGTATCACACAAACTTTGGGGTAGCAAGCTGGCTGTTTGCAGCTGCAGGGTTGCACTATCCTTACAGAGAGAGTAAAAAAAAATCTTGTTATGAAGATCTGGCAGAGGTCCCAGGGAAGTGGGCCAGCTTTGGTCAAATACCCATTCCTGCACCCAGGTCTGACTTCTGTGGCAACTGGTGAGGTGGGGGGTGCTGGGAGTGCTCAATCCAAGCCACGTAGCCTAAGGAAGGCTCCTGTGAAAAGACACTTGGGGTGATATTCCAAAGAAAGGGATCAGGAAGAAATATAAATCAATATAATATACAGTCTTCTGGCTGTCACGTGACAGTGCAGAGATCAGAATTGGCCTCTCTCCAACACGAGTTTTATTACAATTATTGTTTCTTTTAGCCTTATACTCCTGTTTTTGAAGTCATTCTAATGGGGCTGCATTGCACAACTGCAGGGGCATGAGGTACACAGCATCCTTTTCTCTAGTGTTGAGGCCCGTTGGCACAGCTCTCTTATGACTGTCCAGTCCTCCCACTTTTTTTTTCTTTTTTTTTTTTTTTGAGAAAGGCATAGTCAGCAGACCTATAGTTTCATTTTACATTTGCAGGTGTAATAATGGAGGATTAAGTGGAGGAAGGCTCCTATTCCTTAAGTATTGTTTAAGCCTACCTTGTACCAGATGTTTTACTAAGTGTGCTAGCTGCCTTCTGAGAAACCAACCAGAAATGACTGATCTGGAATACCAGTGCTGTGAATCAAGACTTCCTCTTCAGGGGCGTGCCAGTATTCTGGCCTGAGATGTCGAGCCATTCAGGCTTTCTCTGACTTTTTGGAGCTGGATAATAATCAGTAATAACTAGGTACATCACTGAATAATGTTTCAACTGATAAACAAACAATCCTTCTGCTCAGTGTCAATGCATGGCTCTGTTAACACAGTCATAATCCTTTCTGTAGAAATATTTATAGTCTTTGGAGTATATTGAATTATCTTCTTTGGTTGACTAATAACGGTGGGTAGAACTTATTGAATTTCCCTGGAACCTCAAATAGGTATTGCTAATAAAGTAGAAGGTAGAGTAACAATTTCTTGAAAGCATAGCATAATAAAAGTAATATATGTTTATTGAGCATTATGTACGCAGCGATTTTATAAGTTTTCCTTTATAAATCCTGGCCAACAACTCTGTCTGGTAGATATTCCCATCTCATTTTACAGATGAGAAAAATCACATCCCAGAGAGATTAATTAAATGCTTATAGTCCTACAGCACTAAATGGAAGAAACAGAGTTTATTTCTATGTCTGTCCTGCTTCAAACCCTGCCTTTCTTCCACTGTTACTATTTTTAACCACCATTTCACAAACTTACTTAATTATACTTTCAGTTATACTTCTCTAGACCCACGTGACTCAGGTCAGCTCATGTAAATTTCATTAAATGATGTAATCTGAGCCATATTTGAGAACTGATGAGTCAATGTAGATTTGAACCATTGTATTCTCATCACAAAATCACAGGTCCATTTGATTTGTGACCTTCAGGAAATAAGACCCTCCATATTCAGGGCCACATCTAGGCAAAACTGCAACGTGGGCAAGTGTGTTCTTTCTCCACTTCACTCTCTGTAAGATCTCTTCCCTTCTCAGCTCTTAGTTATCTTTACCCCCACAACCTGACTGTGCCTCTTAGCTGGTGCTTTCTGGCCAGCTCTGCCTGCTTGAGGCTTCACCAAATCTTACTCTAATAAACACTGATTATTTGTGGGTGTCTCAGAATCCACTCCTGCTACCTAAATGCACCCAGATGTCAATTTAGGGACTTTCCTCCAACATGGTGTGTGATCTTGGGGGCTAGCTTAGCATTATAGAAGGCAAAGGAGTTGCTAAAGTCCACGTCAGCCAGACTGTTTCTTTAACGCCCAGAGACTGCCTAATGGAAGGTAAGTGTGCAACCTAAGCACAGCCAATCTGATGCAATGTTCTGATATTCTGTATCCTGAGAAGAATGAAGCAAAGATGGGGAAGAAGTCAAAATTGGTTAATTTTATAGGAAGCATCCTGGCAGGACTGTATTCTGGCAAGATTGTGTTCTCTTTTCTGTCCCAAACATTGTTCTTAAGCTTTGACCTCCCATCATGTGACAGTCTCACGATCTTTTTAAAACATTGTTCCTTGTTTCAGAATCAGAAATGTTTTTGTGGCTTGCCACCAGAGAACTCTCATAATAAACCTTCCCTCCTCGTTGGTAGCCCTGCATGCCATATTGCTCCCTGAGCATCTCGCTGACCTGTTCTCCCCTCCTCAACTCGGTGGAAACCTGATGTGCTTATTTCATCACTTTCCAAGTCAGGTGGTCTGTCCTGCCTGGGTTACTGTAAATAAAACAGGTAACTGATCTGTAGTAATGAGCTAGTGACAGGGAGAGGGGACTGATAGGGTTCTTTTCTCAGCTTCCTCGCTGAGGCATTGAGCTAAACTTCTTAACAGCTATTTAAAATCCATCTTTGGCTTTGTCTTAGGATTCCGTTTGAGGCTTAGCATCTGGCCATTTACAACCGGCTTTCTTTTTTCCGGAGCTCCAGCATACATTCTTTTCCAAAGGAGGCTGGGAAGTGCAGGAGATGTGGGTCAGAAAAGCTGAGTGCGGACAGGTTGTGCAGAGCCCAGAGGGACCATTTAAGAGCACAAGTAGATCCCAGTACTACCCTGTTTGAAACCTACAGTGGATTTCTCATCCAACCTTCTAAGTTTAAACACCTCGCACAGCATTCAGATCCCCCCACCCCCAGTGCCTGGCCTCCAAATCTAGCTTTATCTCCAGCATTCTCTTCTTTACATCTTACTGTCCAGCAAAGCTAAAGTAAAGGTGTTTCCCTATATGTGTCACATTGTTTATTACGTCTTTGCCTTTTTTTCAGTCTCTTCTCTCTTTCTGAAATACCCTTCTCATCCCCCCCACAACTGCCCACACCTACTGCTGAGCTGGCCAGTTGTTATGTTATTCATCTTTTAAGACCCATCTCTAGCATTATCTCCCCTGGGAAGTGTTCCTTGATGACCTCCTACTCCAGCCCTGCTCCTACCTCTGGCAGAGACACATGCTTTCAAATTTGCATTTCTTTTTACATTCTTGGTACTTCACATTGTAGGTACTAATGATGATGGTAAATTCTTGGGATGGATGGAGAGGAGGATGAATAAATAAAACCCTTGCATAATTGCAAAATATAGCACTGCAGAAAGTATTAGATAATGCAAGTGTGTTGTAGACCAAATGTCTGTGGCTGATCTGTTTTCTTCCCCTACTCTGCTTGGGTGTATTGGTAGTGATTTAATTCCAATCAATAATGATTCAGTTTATTTGTAGGAGTGAGTTAAGTCACTTAAGTGACTCAGTTATGTCCACCACATAAATAACATGAGTCTTGACGTGGCTGACGGGTTCTTGTGGTGAGTTAAGGTGGGTTAAGTCTGCTTAACCCAATGACCAAATTGATCATAGAGTACAGAACAGTTACTGAAGAAGAGTAGGATTTGGTATCTGTTTAAAAATAGATGCTAAGAAAGCAATAGGAAAATCAGAGCAGTCTAAAAATTCTTTGTTGTAATAAGAACACTCGGAAAATAATTTAGTTAGTGCCAATAAGTTTTGAGAACTACTTCAGGATAACAAAAACTTGCAAAGAAGAGGCAATCCTTGCATATAAAAATTTTAGGGGCGCCTGGGTGGCTCACTTGGTTAAGCATCCGACTTTGGCTCAGGTCATGATCTCACCGTTTGTGAGTTCAAGCCCCACTTTGCTGTTAGTGCAGAGCCCACTTCAAATCCTCTGTCTCACTCTCTCTCAAAAATAAAATAAGCATTAAAAAATTGTTTTTTAATTCTAATAGATATCTGAACAAAAAAAACCCTCGTCAAATTCATTTAAAGATTTAGTATAATCTTAGACAAGGGCAGTTTGAGAAGGAAAATTCTAATGCAATTTTTATAAGTCTGATGCAAAAATTCTCTCTTTTTTTAAAGTTTATTCATTTTAAGAGACAGAGTGGGCGTGCGTGTGCATGAGCACGTGTGAGCACATGAGTGGGGGAGGGGCAGAGAGAGAGAATCCCAAGCAGCCTAATCCTCCCTGAACTACGTGGAGCTCAGTCTCACGAAACGTGAGATCATAACCTGAGCCAAAATCAGGAGTCAGATGCTTAATGACTGAGCCACCTAGGGACCCCAACCCAATCTTTCCAGAGAATGTTGGGGAAGTGGGAATGCACGTAAAGTGGAGTTTTGACAGAATTAACATGTCCCCCTAGGTAGGAGAGAACTGTGCCTTCATTTCCTGTAAGATAGGACTAGTGACTATGTAACTTCAAGCCCTCTTGCTAAGGGCTCGGCAGCCAACAGCTCCAAAGACTCATGCTGCTGCAGCTGTTTTCCTGTTCTGGTAGTAAGCGATTATTCCAGAAGCAGCTTGGTCAGATAAGCAGGCAAGGCCACAAGGGGCACTTTTCTTTTGTCCGTGTTAACGTTTTGCATAAATGCTCTTGTTTTCTCGCCTTTCCTGGTAGGATTGAATATGTTGGAATATCACCATACTTCATAATACTTACTGTAGTATTACTTACACCCAGGGGCCAGAGTTGGTGAGGCTTAAGTCATTCTGTGAGTTGAATCTGATTCATCTTTCAGTAAAGGTTATGAAATGCCTTTGGAATCCCTAAGATCAGGTTGTTTACTCTTGACCTTTGAACTCAAATGATGCTTCTGGAAGGGTGGCGGTGGAGGACAGGTGACAGCAGATAGTAAAAAAGAGAAAGGGGAACCAACATCTTTTGAACATCTAAGATTGCTTAGCATTATGATTGAGGTTTTAAAGACGCTCTCTCATTTTAATCTTCCCATCAACTGTCAGAGAAGATTCCCTACGTCTTAGTTCAAAAATTGAAGTAGAAATTGAAGTAATACAGGCAGTAAGTAGCAAATTCATAATTCAGACTTAACTCTGTCTAACCCTCTTTGGTCTACCACTCTGCCTCCTCTGTTCCTTTGGAAAGCACAGAGTCTTTGTGCACCTAGGGTTCCTATATGATGATATTCTCTAATGCCTTATATATATGTATTGACTGACAAATTTACAAGGTAGATTGAAATACTGAATTAACCTTCAACACATTCCAAGAGCAGTTAATGAACTGTTGTTATATATGAAGAAATTGTGAACTACCTTACTACTGTGCATTGAAAATACATGTAATTCACTCTTCATTTATTACTATATGCTAGTGAGATCTATCCTCCTAAATGCTAGATACATTTATGGAAAGCCGCCACAAAGAAATATAAATCTGAACACCCATTTCATTATAGTATAAAGGAGGAGTATATGTTGAATCTCAGGAAACCTTTTTATGAAAGAGAAATGAAATACAAGAGTCTGGATGCAGGGAGTCAGACTCGCTGGGTTTGAGTCCCAGCTTTGCCATGTCCTAGCCTGAGTGACCTCAGACAAGTTAACGAAGCCAGTTGCTTTAACTGTAAAATGAAGATGCGAACATTAATACCTCTGTTGGAAAGCTGCTGTGAGCATTTCATGAATTGAGGTTCTGATGCCTAGAGTAGAACCAGGCACATGGTAAGTACTCCATAAATGCAGGCTGTTTTATTTCTTCTACATGTGAAGAAACAGGTCTGCAGTTCAGCAGTTTGATTGGGCCCTGTGTTCTGTTGGTGCTAGAGCTGGTGCTGACACCCAGGTCTCCTGTTCTGGGTCCAGTGCTGGCTGCTGCAGTGACATCCAGAGCAGTATGCACAGGAAACTAGAATGTTCCCTCTACCATTGTTTTTACTCCAAGTGCCAGTGGTATTTCTGTGCTTGGAAGGCCCACTGCCCACTATAGGGGTAGTCTATCAACCCAATTCCCAGATGGACAGTCCTTCCTAGGGTCCCTGGTTACTCTGCTGCTGAGCCAGCTGTCACAGACTTGTGCTGTGAACCCCTAGTCCAGTGGTTCCTAGAATGCCAAAAATGTTAACAGATTCTACCAGGTCCACAGTCCCATATCTATAATTCCAAAATCCCCAAATCTCTCTAATCCGAAAGCTTTTTCATGAATCATATGACTGTAAAACTTGTTTGGACCTGAACTTATCTAGTGATAAATCACCTGAACTGACAGGAGGCTATTTATCATTTGTATTTATTCTCCCTGGTGTGTGTATTTTTACAGTTTACTGAAGATATACTAATGTTTTTGCTTATAGGATACTGCCCCAGATCTCAGTGGGAATACCTATCAGTCAGCATCTTAGCAGGAAGAGATGGGGGCACTCAGCACAAGTGAATGAGGAGAGCTTAGTAAAGGGATTGTCTGTAAGGCTGTGTGTGGCTTGAGGGACCAAAAGGGATGGCACAGGAGGGCCAGAGGAGGGTTTACTTGGTGCACCAGGAGATGTGAGTAAGTACCCCTCGGTTTGAAGGGCTAGGTAGAAGTAGCATTACTGGAATCCAGAGAGAACAGCCTGGAAAGAGGCCACTGTCAGCAGCTATGGCCTTAAGGTGGAAGGAGCCAGCTGATAGCAAATCCAGCAGAGAAGTCTGGGAAATACATACCCAGGGTGGCTTTTCCTCTTCCTTGCAGATGTCCTGCTGGTGCCTTTCTTTGGTGGCACCATACCTAAAACCAAAGGCAAGGGAGCCTAGAGGTGTAGACCAGAAGGTGAACTGCTGGGGCCCCCACAGGGTAGTGAGGGTGGGAAGTGGATCTGGAGGGCAAAAGGAAAATGTCCTGCACGGCATATTGTATAATATTCAATATATGCCCTCTACCGTCTTTCTGAAACTCAGACACTCAAGAATGCTTAGAGTTGTATTTTATTAAGTAATAGTATATGCCTACATTCAAGAAAATATTAATACATACAAGTGAAACGTTTTTTTTTTTTCCTTTAGCTAGCAGTCAGAGCTTATAGGGCCTTACAGGCTTATGAATCATGTAGTATAATTCCTTGGCTACTCTGAAAGATCAGAAGTACTGCACTAAAGAGTGCTGTCTCCTTCATTCATTGATTCACATGTTAATTTATTTTACCAGTATTCTTTGTTGATTGCCTACTCTGCAAAATCTATGGGCTCTGGAGTACAGAGACAAAAATGTGACAATAGCCGTTCCGGTAGCTTGCAGTTTAGTAAAAGACACTAATTTTAATTTGTTGGCAAATAATAATGCAATCCTAGGTTAGCAAATAGTTTCATCTCAAAGCTGCCTTGCTGTTGGAGGCTCTGTTTCAAGAGGGCTTTCTTGACCATATGTGGGCTCAGTGGAAAAAACCACTATGATCTAGTAGCTACTTATGCCATGGGCCCAGTAGCAGAGTGTGTCCACGGAGCACAGTTTTGGCTGACTGTGCTCTAACTAGGTGGCAGAGTGAGATTGTTCTTATAACATAAGCAAGAGGGGTGACTTTGAATTAGGAACACCTGAGAAGGCTTCATGGCAGTAGGTAGAGGGTTTTTTAGGATTTCTAGATAGGAAAATGACAGGCTCGTGTGAGTGGGCCACAGGGTCTTAAGAGTAAAAAAGTAATAGGCGATCAAAGTAGATTAATAAGCACCATTCAAAGGAGTTTGGACTTTATTTTGTAGCAAGTGGGTTAAAACTGAGGGCTTCCGAGAAGGGGAGGAACTGTTTTAGGAGAGTCATTCTACCAGCACTTTGAAGAGGAGGGTTTAAGAAGAAAGTGGTTGGAAGTAATCTATGTCGAAGAAGGATAGCTGTGAGCTTGGCAAGAGATGATGATATAAGAACAAAGATCACAGCATTGGGAATAAAAGGAATTGTTGGCAGACATTTTGAGAAAGAAATGACAGATGTGACGTGAGAGATTGGAGGGAGAAGTCCTAGTGATTCCAGGGTGTCCAAAATGTGAATGCAGGGGTGGCTGCCTAAGTGGCTCAGTCAGTTAAGTACCAGACTCTTGGTTTTGGATCAGATCATGACCTCCCGGTTTCATGGGCTCGAGCCCTACAGTCGGTCGGGCTCTGTGCTGGCAGCAGGGAGCCTCCTTAGGATTCTCTCCCTCTCTCAGACCCTCCCCCATTCATGCTGTCTCTGTCTCTCTCAAAATAAGTAAATAAACTTTAAAAATAAAATAGAGGCCCCTGGGAGGCTCAGTCGGTTAAGCATCCGAGTTGGGTTCAGATCATGATTTCTGATTCTTGAGCCCGAGACCCGTATCAGTTTCTGCTGACAGCTCAGAGCCTGGAGCCTGCTTTGGATTCTGTCTGCCTCTCTCTCTGGCCCTCCCCCACTTGCACTCTGTCTCTCTTTCTCAAAAATAATAAATATTTAAAAATTTTTTTTAATTAATTAATTAAATAAAATAAAATGTGAATGCATAAGACGGAGGCCTGGGCCACTGAAGCTGGCATGAGGGAGTACCACTGTAGTTTTGGACATCTTGGGGCAGAGTTATGGTCAAAATATTCACAAGGAGATGCCCTGCAAGTATTTAAAATTCCGAGCCTATAGTTCAGGAAAAAAAAATGCCAAGGAGAAAAATTCCATGTCCAGAAAAAGTTCCACTACTGTAATTCCTTATGGTAATTCCAAAATGCAAAAAGCCTTAAAAATTGCATGGTTTTAAAAAGTTTAGTGCCAAAACTTACTTGGTGACAAACCTGATCTGAATAAATGTGAGGCTTTTATAGTTTGAATAAAGTTTGAATAAAGAGTTCTGTCCCAAACTATAGTAAATGGTATCAAATTACCGTTTAAAATAAAATATATTTATAAATTCTGAAACATATCTGGTCCCAAAGTTTTAGATGAAGCATTGTAGATATGTCTCAATAATTACATTATGAATTTATTTTACATTTTAAGAAAGTATTATCTTAGTTTTGATACATTTGGCATCAAACACAGTAGGTAAACAGATACATCTTTGTATCTGAAATTTTTGAAGAATGAAGCATTCTTTGTATGTGCCTTTTCCATACGCTGATGTTTGGTAAATTTTAACTGATAAAATTGGGATAATAATACTATTGATCCCTTTGAATTGTTTAAAGAGCTAATGAACAGGATCCAACACATAAAGGGTATTTTAGTCATCCAACCATTTTAATCAACAAAATATTTTCTAAGAAGCATTTTGGAATTTTTTTTCTTTCCCAACCTCTGAAAGTACAGTGAAAATAAATGTCTCTCTTGATAATGTGAAGGAAGTAGCAGGGAGAACCAACAGGTCTTGAGAACCTACCATATATGTGATGCTTTTAACCCCATGAAGAGAATATTATTTCCCCCATTTCACAGATGCAGAAACATTCTGAGATGTTAGTAGCATGACCTAGGTCACCCCTCAGTAAGGGGTAAACTATCTTCTCTTTTCCCTCCACCTAGCTCCCAGGGGAGTGTGAGAGACAACAGGTAAAACAGCCTGTCATAGTGTGAAAAATGGAGTCATTGTGGGCCTCTAGCATATTTTGGTTCCCTTTTTAAATTGTTAAAAGAATGTTGTCTTTCCATTTGTGCTGTTAGTCTTATATAGGTAAAATCATTGAAAATCATTTCTGATTATGTCCCTTTTTACCTGCTTCCCTGCCATACCTTTCTCCCCTAAATAAAGACCTCTGGAAAAAACATGTATTCAGCCCAGATAATCAAGTCTAATTTTCAGACAAACTGAAAGCAGTATCTTAATTTGATCAGGATTGGGAGGAGGAAAGGGATGTGGGGTGAGGTAAGAGTCTGGTTGCAGTGGTATTGAGGGCGAGGGAGGGAGGTTTTCTGCTTGCTGTAAGAGGGAGTTACCTGCCCAAAAGGAAATCAAGTTTATTGTAACTTGACCAAGTACACAGCAACGTAATCCGGTTCTTCAATTTTTGATGTGAATGCTTTAAATGAGAGAGTGTCACATTTACTCCCTTCCTTCCGGAGACCACACGTTGTAGACCGGGCCCCTCTCCTCCTCTGCCCAGGCTCCCAAGGCAAGGTTTCTTTCTCTCACTTCTTGCTGCCAGGCAGGAAATGTTCCTAGCTATGGGACAAGCGTCCCGTTTGGGGGGGCGGGGGAGGGGGGGAGGAGGGGGGAGATGAGAAAAGGAAAAGAAAAAGAAACAAAGCAAGAACTGCTAGAGCTGCTAGCCCAAGCCCCGAAGGATCACAGCGGGTTTCCAGTTTCCTAGAAACAGGGATTCCACCCACCCCCAGCCCCGGCCCTAACCGCCGCCCCCCGCCCTCCCCGCCTCCAGCATTTTCCCCGCCCCCACCCCCAGCGGGGCTCGTGGGCGTGTCTTTAAGTCCCTGCTAATAGGGCTGCCCCGCGGGCGGGGCCGGCTTCCCGGGGCGCCCCTGACAGCTGCGGGAGCTAGCCCCTACCTAGGAGCTGGACCGGCCACACCACCCCTCTGGTGACCGGCCCCGTTGCGCTGGTCCATGCTGGTCCCCGCCTTTGTTCTCGGGCCGGAGCGGGGACATGCACGGCTGACGATGGAAGTGGAGGACTCGGGCGGCGTGGTGTTGACCGCCTATCACTCGTACGCTCGCTCTCAGCCGCCCAGCTCCGAGCCGCGCTGTGCGCCCAGGGCCGCCGCCAGCCACCCGGGCAGCAGGTACCCAGAGCTGCTCCGAAGGGAGCAGAGGTTTCCCGGGCTTGGGGCTTTCACCTCCCAGCTGTGTTTTCTGCCAGGGCGTGAGAGCACCGTCACATTGTCGTTTCAAGTTTTGGTGGACTAGTTGAGTGAGCCTCCTGTTCTTTGTATTGTCCTTGATTGAAAGTGGGAAGTGCACGAAGTCTCAGCCGGCAATGGTTAAGGTCCTTGGCTAGCAGAGGTTAGCAGCGGAGCTATGTTCTTGATACAACTTGATGATAAGTAGGCATATGCCTCATTTCTGCCAAATTCACCCATTGACATATTGGAGATTATTTTTAAAAAAATCATTGGAAATGAGATACAAACAGAAAAGGGGAAAATTTTGAATACGTTATCCTAAATCCTCGAATACTGTTGAGTTTCTTTATTAACTGCATGCCACCTGAGCTAAAACATAGCTGGAGAGAGTCTCTAAAAAGTAAATCTGAGTAGACTTCTAAAAGACAATTTTATTTCTAGATTTTAAAAACCACTCAACTGTATAAATATATTGGTATTATTTTATTATTACTGATGTTGACCCAGTGCTGTAAATGCAATTATAATTTATTTCTTTTGGGTCAACAGAAGTCTATAATCATCTCATTATGTGCATTTTAGATTTAATAAAGCAGGGATCTATGTTAAATTACTCTGTATCAGTGTTCATCTGTTTGATGCAAGATCAAGGCCAATGTGACTTCCATTAACTAAACAAAGATGTTAGACCCTTAGGAAAGTTCCCTGGGCAGAACAAAAGTGTTACAATAATAAGTGAGATGGTTTGATATCTGACTCATATTTAGGGGAAGTTTTGCTTGTTTAAATGTGGCTATTTGTTTACTATGGATCCACTGGTGAATGGTTTTCTTTACAAGTGGGAAGTTTGAGGGTTGATGTGCTTTTTTGCATCCTCATTTTCATTTACTTTTTCCCATACTTTTATCATTAGTTATGTGATAATGATTACTTCTGTCTCCTAATCTAATTGATTGGTGAGGCTTTCAACAGATTGTGATTTTATTTCAAGGAATATCCTTTTGGCTAGTATCCATGAGAAGAACAAACTACATTGGCATGAGATCTATGTTGGGCTTGATTAACAAAGACAATATTGTTCTTCTAAAAAGAGCAAGTTGAGTGAAATCTTATTTTTATGTTAAGACAGTAAGAAAATAACATTTTTCTTCCAGCTTTAGGAGCACATTATTTTAAAGGCTACTTGTCTTTAGGGTGCTTTCTTTTCTTAAACGTTATCCTTGACTCTAATTACTCAGATTATGAATAACTAAATAGATATAAGTGAGTTGATGAGAAGCAGGGCCTAGTTTGTGCATTTTTAGATGGTCCTGGTGTAGCTGTCTTGTCTGTAACTCCCAGCAGCTGTCTAGGAGCAATAGCCAGATTGTGCCATTTGGGCCTTCCGAAACTACATCCGTTTCCAAAGCAAACTGGAGGAGAAGTTCCATTAACTCAGCATGTGGTCTTGTGGAATGATAATGCATGAGAGCAAAAGAGTTGTGTGTCATAGTTAGTGTTTTGTCATACGGTTGCCAGTTAGATTTATGTTGCTCCAAGTTTTCATTTCTGGTGACCCTGTGCACCCTCTCTATAGGAACCTTTGTACCACTCACCCTCTGATGCAGGAGATAGTTGACCCCGTCCCCTGCAACTAAATCACAAGAGAATAGCTTAATTCCTTGGTTCCCAGTAACAACAATCAAAAAGAAGTTCCTGTATTTACAAGGAGCCGGCGGACACCATCAATCATGAGTCTGATAACAGAAATAATCAGGACCGAGTTATTAACCTTTGACTCACTAACTACTGATCAATACTTCCTTTCAAGCCAAGGAGCAAGATCGTATTGTTCTACTTATGAAGAAAGGACTCTCTCTTTCAAAAATACGCTTTCCTTTAAATTGCTTACATATGTGTAACGTATTTGTGGAGGAGTGACCAGTATGGCACTAGGAAACACGGACTATTGTATCATCATTCTTGAGCTCTGAGCAGCAAAGGTTCAATTCAGACCAAACCATCTTCTCATTTTCCAAGCCTCCATTCTATCTGACTTTATGTGCTTTTGATTTTGGGGGGCCTATTTTTCCCACTAAAATAAAATCTCAATCTCTCTCTTTCTCTTTGCGTCTCTCTCTTCATTATTCTCTTTTGTTCACTGTTGTATCCCAAGTGCCTAGAGCAGTGTCTGGTACATTGTGGTAGCTCAGTAAAGATGTGTTGAATAAACTAATGAATTCCTACAAAGATTATAAAATGGCCAAGATAAAATGGCAGGATTTTAAACAACAGAAGTCACTGTGTTTGTACCTACTATGTGCCAGTCACACATTACGCTTCAGTAATACAAGAATGGATAAGACAAGGTCCCTACCTTGAGAACGTGGCCCTTTGTCTTTCAGACCAATAGGATTATTAAAAAAAAAAAAAAAAAAAGGGGTGCCTGGGTGGCGCAGTCGGTTAAGCGTCCGACTTCAGCCAGGTCACGATCTCGCGGTCCGTGAGTTCGAGCCCCGCGTCAGGCTCTGGGCTGATGGCTCAGAGCCTGGAGCCTGCTTCCGATTCTGTGTCTCCCTCTCTCTCTGCCCCTCCCCCGTTCATGCTCTGTCTCTCTCTGTCCCAAAAATAAATAAACGTTGGGAAAAAAAAAAAAACTTGGAATAAGTGGCAACATTTTGAAATGAAGGGGCTTCAGATGTATATCTGGACTGTCAGCTTCTCATTAAAAATTATAATAAAAAAATAAAGGATCCAGCGACTCAGGCCTCTGCTGCTACCTGCTAGCACTGGCTAAAGCTGAGTAATGGCTGCTCCATTACATGCCTCCCCTTGTAACTCTTCAACAGGGAAGCTGGGTGGCTACTTTAATTTCTGTAGGGACTGCCCATTTTATTTTATTAAACTAAGTAGCCAGAATAAAGTGTACTTGCCAGTTACTCAGGCTTGGGGTCAGGCTCCTGGACCCCACACATCATCTGTGGCATTTATTACCATGTGGCCTTGGGTAAGTTGCTTCAACTGCTTAGAGTCGTATCCAATACGACTCTGTAGTTGTATTATTACTGTTAACACTTTTCTTTTAAAGTTTATTTATTGGGGTGCCTGGGTGGCTCAGTTGGTTAAGCATCTGACTTTGGCTCAGGTCATGATCTCACGGTTTGTGAGTTCCAGCCTCTTGTCGGGCTCTCTTCTATCAGCAGAGCCTGCTTCAGATACTCTGTCTCCCTCTCTCTGTGCAAGCTCTCTCTCTCAAAAATAAATAAACATTGAAAAAAAAGAGTCTCTTATAAAAAAATAAAGTTTAGTATTTTGAGAGAGAGAGAGCACAAGTGGGGGAGGAACAGAGAGAGTAAGAGACAGAGAATCCCAAGCAGTCTCCATACTGTCAGCATAGAGCCCAACTTGGGCCTCGATCCCACGAACCCCAAATCATGACCTGAGCCTGAGCCAAGATCAAGGGTCCTATGCTCAACCAACTGAGCCACCCAGACACCCCTACTGCTATCACTTTTAATCACAGTTGTTGATGTAAAGAGGAGAGTAAAATAATTTTGGTACCTATCCCCAAAATTTATTCATGGAGGAAAAAGACTCGAGTACTAAGTATTTGTTGGGAGTAGGAAGGGTGATTCCTTATTCCACAAACATTCTATCTTTATATTCTATTTGTAAATGATGAAAGAGAATGAAGGATTGTAAATTCTTAGTTCTGTTACATGATTGTCTTTACAGTCCTGTGCTTTTTAGAGAGGTTAAGCTTCTAGACCCTTATTCGGAATCCAGAGTGAAAATATTAACATACTTACAAAATTATTTCACTTACAGAATGAAAGGTAGCTGAAGATAAAGCTGGCTATCTTGAAAGGTTCTCTAAGTTATACATAAGAAATATATATGATTTTTTTGGTGAGTGTACAGTATAAAATGTCCATGAGTATTTCTGATGTTCATTTTGTTATACCATAAACTTCCTGAGAGAGAACAAAAATAGAAGAGGAAGAGAACCAGCTCTTCCTCAAAAACAAATAAAAGAAGCTAACCAAGGTTATCCTAGGAATTCTAGTTCTATAGCAATGTTAAAATTTTTGTAAAGGGGATATTGTTTTGTAATATTATAACTGTGCATAGTCACAGGAATGATTTGATTAAAATGGAATTAATGATAATTAGGAAGTAACTATTGTACTTTGTGGAAAAAAACTAAATTTAGCAATTCTTAGCGCCATCTTTATTGGTACTTTCCTGGATGGAAATTAATTAAAACGTTTATTTCAAGGTGCAAACTCTTGTTCAGTTAAGTACTTATATAGGACTATGTGAGCTTCTGGACATATACAGAGGTACACTAAAATCTGGGGCAGAAACTTTTTATTGAAAACTTTTTCTAGAAGATTCAGAAATAGTAATCAAAATAGGATTCTTATGAGAGGATAAGATATTTATGGGTCATTTTTATGTTATGGTTAAAACCAGAGTCAGTGTCTCTGGTTTCTTTCTACAGTGGGGCCCCTGCTGAGTGTAGGTGCCTCCATATGTGGAGCTGTTGGAAAACATCTGGCACATTTCCTTTGATCATGTCATTTGGCTAAACATTTGGCCAGTTGCTCTGTCCATTTTTAACCTGCTCTCTTCTCCCTGATCATTAATCCTTAATGTATTCACAAAAATTCAGGGATCTAGGGCGTTGTGGAATCACATTCATGAGGATAGATAACTGTTTCTTAACTTTCTATTTTGATGTAATACACTTCTGCAAAACTTGCAAAAGTAGTACAGCATTTCACGTAAACTTTCTTCAGTTTCTCCTAATGTTAACATTGTGCATAACCCTAGTTTGATTATCAAAACTGAAAAATTAACAGGGGTGCATATGGTTGACCATGGATTTAACTTGATTTCATCACTTTTTCTGTTGTAGAATTGAACTTGGGATCCATGTTGAACTTCATTTTGCCTCCCAAACCTCCAATCTCTGACAGTCTGTCCTTATCTTTTATGACCTTGGCACATTTAGAGTACTGGTTGCTTGTTTTGTAGGAAGTTCTTCAATTTGGATTGGTGTGATATCTTCTCATGGTTAGATAGAGATTGTGCATTTTGGGTAAGAATTCCACAGGATGATGTTGGGCCTTTCTCAAGTGCACTATATTTGGAGGGGACATGATGGTGATCTGTCTCACTGATGTTGATGTTGGCTCTGATCACCTGGTTAAAATGGTGTCTGCTGGGTTTCTCTACTGGTGAACTACTATTTTCCTCTATATAATTAATAAATAACTTGGGGGAGATGTTTTGTGATTATGAAATATTTCCTGTTTTCTTCTCAAACTTACCTCTACTGATTTTTTTCTCAATTCTTTTAAATTGATGTATTTTATATACTATAAAATGCATATTCAGTATTCTCTCTTATTTTATTGTTTGATCTCCCTTTCCTTTAAAAAAATCAAGCAAATAAACTGGGATGCCTGGGTGGCTCAGTCGTTTGGGTGTCCGACGTCAGCTCAGGTCATGACCTCACGGTTTTTGGGTTTGAGCCCCGTGTCTGGCTCTGTGCTGACAGCTCAGAGCCTGGAGCCTGCTTCCGATTCTGTGTCTCCCTCTCTCTCTGCCCCTCCCCTGCTCACGCTCTCTCTCTCTCTCTCTCTCAAGAATAAATAAACATTAAAAAAGATTTTTTTAAAAATCAACCAAATATAAAAAATGGTTTAATATCCATAATCTGGTCTGAGTTTATAAAACCTATTCCCTAATTTTCAAAGTTTCATGATTTTTTGGAAGCAAAATTTTATTATAGTCAGGAGAAAAATAATCAGAAGGCTATTAAATTAAAATAAGAGAGTAGTTGTTAAATCCCACTTTGCCTGGAGGTATTAACTGAGGCTATCTGTTTTCTTAGAACTATGTCTGTACCTATTGGAAAACATTTTTCCTTTACCAGTGTCCCTGAGGTGTTATTTGAACCTTTGCAAATGTATTGTAACTAAAGTAAACGTTTAATTCACATATGATCAAAATGCCTTCTCATTCCACTCTTAAACTATTTCATTTCTGAAGTAGTTCTTATTCTCTGTTTTCTTAATCTGTGGTCTCTAGATATCATCAGTTCTAGCAAAAAATAAAAGTTAAATGTTATGGAGCAGAGGAAGAGAATAAAATGTTTTCTCAGAAGAAAATTTCAGAAATAAGGTTATCCATTTAAGCGATAGAGTTTGTTTTAAGCCTCTTTGGATGAAACTATAAGGTCATGCATACCCCTACCTAGGACAGAAATGAACCTTTTCTTAATGAATGACTGTCATCATTAAGACAGTATAATTTACAGTGCTCTGTGTAGTAAAGGCACCCTATTGGGATGCGAAAGTTTACTTGCCTTCATAGTAAATAGCCTGCATTGGTGTATTGTTTTATGTCTTCAGTAATTTAAATATTTTTGTTGTTGTTATTTCCCAAGGCAGTCTTGAAACCCTTTAGTCATACTTATGTTCTTTTTAATGTTGTTATTTTAACATGCTTTATGATTTACTTTTCATTGGATAATCAGGGTTGTGAGAACTGTGTAAAGAAAATACTATTCAGAGGACCAGAATGCATAATCTAACACAAGACTTGGATAGCATTTATTTCAGTTTCTGGAGTGTTTCTTGGTTTGCTTGTTTGCTTTCAGTTTCTTGTTGTGTTCTGGTTACTGGAGTTAGTGAGTTTTGTACAATGTGTCATTCTTCACCCATGGAATCTCATGTGCCCGCTTCTTTGTGATTACTAGAGGATGAACTTCAGAACAAAATAATAACGCATCCGGTTACTTTGGTCTCTATAATGGGAGCTAAAGAAAGTAGTAGATGGTCTCACCACATATTCGTCTTAAATATCTGGGGTTTATGACACATTCTTTCAGTATCAAATGTGTTACATCACTTTGAATAAGTGAATATTATAGGTAAAACTGTCCCTTTGACAGGCATTAAGTGCTCAGTGATTCCAAGGGTGGAAGAACATATACTAAGTATCACTCAGAGAACCGGCTGCCTTGTCTCATGTTACTCTTAAAAACTAATTAAACCTCTGCATTCCATTTGTGATCCCTCAGATTGATAGATGATGACTGCAAACAGGCACACAATGGAGAGGACAGGAAGCTAAAGTATGCAGAATTTTTAAAATTGTCAAACACTTGAGATTTATTTATACCATTTTAGTAATTCTAAATTAGGGTGCTGATTATCTTATGGATAAGAGAGAAGTTTTTACATCTGTGTTAAATGTTGTGGTTGGTTAGCCACAAAGTTTACTTTTGTACATCTGTAATGTATACAGAAAAGAATCTCTCTAAAGTTTCCTATTCAGTTTTCATTTATTGAAAATCAATTTAGAAAACACTGCCAATACATTTGCCTTTATGCAAAGGTCCATCAGTGTATTTACATTTTCAGATCTGTGGAGATATCTGACAGGTGCTTAGAAAAAATGTTGAAAGTACAAAATTGGCATTATAGTTAATACTATGACATTTGATCTCTTCCCTTGACACTTTTCTCTACCTCATTACCACACCTAAAAGTTTACACAGTAACTAAAGTTAATACCTCTGTGGTTGGAACTAAACCCATATATAAGTAGCTGGAAATGAAGAGCCAAACAAAAGAGAATAAATTTAGTCAGAGAAGTAAGGACTAAACTTCTTTCCAGAAAATTTCCTTAACAGTAGTAGCCAGAGAGTTTTCATCTGTCATAACAGAATGATCATTTGGCAATTAATCACGTATTGTCCTATGATGTCATTTCTTTTTTTTTTTTTTTTTAGAGGCCTATTTTTATTGAGAACTTATTTAGCTTAACATACATTATCTTATTTAATCCTTACAACAGTCCTGGGAAGTAGGAAGAAAGTAAGGCACAGAGAAGTAGTCCAAGGTCACACAATGAGATAATGATTCCCACTCAGCCCTTCCAAAACTACTGTTTAAATCTTCAAACATTTAGTATATTATGGATTTAGTGTTTTCCTGTCTCAGTTTGATCATAGGTTAATTGAGAGGAGGGACAGTATTATTATTGTGTCCTCCTTAGCAAACTTACAACTTTCTCATAGTAGGTGTTACAGATACTCAGTTTTGATTTAGTCTTTCCTTTTGCAGTAATTTTTATTCTATTTTAATGTAATAAGCATCGGTGGGTTAAGTATGAGTGGATAGAAATAGTTTGAAACATTTTATTATCACTTGAAGCAAGTGCAATGTTAGGGATTTTTTTCCCATTAATTTAAAAGCTGTATTCTTGCCCTTCGTGCAATCTTAGGTAACAGTATTTTAAAGTAGACAAAACGTGCTGGAAAAGTCATTCGTTTTGACCAAGACAGTGAGATCTAAGCAATTAGTAACAGGAAATCTTCCTATGGCTTTTTTGGGGTGGGAGGGGGGTGGTGGCACCAGTGGGGGAGGGTAATTTTTAATCTTTTAATCCTTAGGTTGATGTTCTTAGTAACTAGCTCTTAGAACTTTTCATTTAGTTTTATTAATTGCTTTCTTTAACTACTAAGTTAGATTTCTATGGTTAAAAATATGCTTTTCACTTCATTCCTTGAAATTGGACTCACAACACAATTCTTCATAATTTTTTTTCTTCCTTTGGGGAAAGCTCCAATAAATTATTTTTTAATTAATTTTTTTTAATTTTAGCATAATTAACATACAGTGTTACGTTAGCTTCATGTGTACGACATAGTGATTCATCACTTCCATACAACACCCTGTGCTCATCACAAGTGATCCTTAATCCCCATCCTCTATTTCACCCATCTCTCCACCCACTTCCCCTCTGGTAGCCATCAGTTCTCTATAGTTAAGAGTCTGTTACTTGGTTTGTCTCTGTCTCTGTCTCTCTTTCTTTTTTTCCTTTGCTTTTTTGTTCATTTTTGTCTTTCTTTGACTTATTTTGCTCAATATTATACACTTTAGCTGCATACATGTCATTGCAAATGGCAAGGTTTCATTATCTTTTATGGCTGAATAATATTCCATTATATATATGTGTACACACACACACATACATACATACACACACATCACATCTTCTTTATCCATTCATCTATTGATGATATTGATGGACACTTGGGCTGCTTCCATAATTTGGCTATTGTGAATAATGTTGCTCTAAACATAGTCCCTTCCAATCAGTATTTTTGGGTAAATACCAGTAGTGCAATTACTAGATTTAGAGTAGTTGTATTTTTAACTTTTTGAGGAACATCCATACTGTTTTCCACAGTGGCTGTACCAGGTTGCATTCTCACCAACAGTACAGGAGGCTTCTTTTTCTGCACATCTTTAAAAAGAAAAAAATTTTTAATGTTTATTTATTTTTGAGGAGGGGAGAGATGGAGTGTGAGCAAGAGAGGGTTAGAAAGAGAGGGAGACACAGAATCCGAAGCAGGCTTCAAGCTCTGAGCTGTCAGCACAGAGCTGATGTGGTGCTTGAACTCACAAGCCATGAGATCATGACCTGAGCTGAAGTTGGATGCTTAATCTACTGAGCCACCCAGGCGCCCCTTCTTTTTGTCTATATCTTTACCAACACTTGTTTTATGTATATATACATGTATATACTTGTTTTATATATATGTATATATGTATATATATATATGTGTATGTATATATATATATATATATTTTTTTTTTTTTAAGATGTGTTTATTTTTGAGAGAGAGAGAGGGAGAGAGAGCAAGCTGGGAAGGAGCAGAGAGAGAGAGAGGTACAGAAGATCTGAAGCGGGCTCCACACTGACAGCAATGAGCCTGATGCAGGGCCCAAACCCACGAACTGTGAGATCATGACTTGAGCCGAAGTTAGATGCTCAACTGACTGAGCCACCAGGTGCCCTTGTTACATATTTTATTTTAGCCATTGTGACAGGTGTGAGATGGTATCTCATTTTAGTTTTGGTTTGTATTTCCCTGATGATAAGTGATGTTGAGCATATTTTCATGTGTGTTGGCCATCTGGATGTCTTCTTTGGAGAAATGTCTGTTCATGCCTTCTGCCCATTTTTTTAATTGGATTATTTGTATTTTGGGTATTGAGTTGTATCTGTTCTTTATATATTTTAGATACTAACCCTTTATCGCATATGTTATTTGCAGATATCTTCTCCTATTCAGTAGGTTGCCTTTTAGTTTTATCGATTGTTTCCTTTGCTCTACAGAAGCTTATTATTTTGATGTAGTCCCAATAGTTTATTTTTGCTTTCATTTCTCTTACCTCAGGAGACATATCTAGAAAAATGTTGCTGCAGCTGATGACAGAGAAATTACTGCCTGTGTTCCCTTCTAGGAATTTTATGCTTTCCTGCCTCACATTTAGGTCTTTAATCCATTTTGAGTTTATTTTTGTATATGGTTTAAGAAGGTGGTCCAGTTTCATTCTTATGGATGTAGTGGAACTGTTTTCCCAACACCATTTGTTGTGTTTTTGGGTCACTTGGGTGGCTGAGTCAGTTAAGTGCCCAACTTTGGCTCAGGTCATGATCTCATGGCTCGTGAGTTCGAGCCCTACATCGGGCTCTGTGCTGACAGCTTAGAGCCTGGAGCCTGGAGCCTGGGGCCTTCGGATTCTTGCCTCTTTCTCTGCCCCTCCCCCGCTTGTGCACTGTCTCTCTCTCTGTCTCTGTCTCTGTCTCTGTTTCTCTCTCAAAAATAAACATTAAAAAAATTTAAAGAAGAGACTTTTTGCCATTGTATATTCTTTCCTGCTTTGTTGAAGATTAACTGGTCTTATAACTGTAGCTTTATTTCCGTGTTTCATATTCTGTTCTGTTGATCTATGTGTGTGTTTTTGTGCCAGTACCACACTGTTCTGATTACTACAGCTTTGTAAAATAACTTGAAGTCCAGAATTGTGATGCCTCTGGCTTTGCTTTTTCTTTCTCAAGATTGCTTTGGCTATTCAGAGTCTTTTGTGGTTCCATATAAATTGTAGGATTTTTTGTTACAGTTCTGTGAAAAATGCTACAGTGTAAGAAATCTTAATGCAAGTTGAGAAATAATACTCCATGAGAATTAATGGGGCTTTTTCCTATTTTCTCTCCCAATATTCAGTCAGTTTTTTGCCTTGTCATGATTTGAAACCAACCAAGAGACCAATCCAGATCTTAGACCATACTTCTGTGAAGATCAGTTTTTTCCAAATCTTGCTCAAAAATTTAGATACGATAAGGTAGGTTGTGGCAATCCAGACCCCTGAGCCATGCCTCGCCTTCCCTAAGTCTAAGCATAGCCCTTATCCATCAGTGATCTTGGAACCATGCATAATGCCGACTTAAATTGTCCTGCGAGCGAGGATTCCTGTTTTGAAAATTATTTCGGAGCCCACTGTCGTCTGGACTTGAGTCATCTGGAGAGGTCAGAGTCAGAATGGCCTCTGGCTGTGTGCACTTGTGTTTATTTCGCAAGGTATTCATTTTGATAAACTTAGGTTCTTGGGACACCAGAACTACAGAGACTGGACGGTCATTGTAGTTATATATAAACAGCATGGTTCGGACATTTCTGCTAACTGCTGTGTCTTTAGGATTCTCTTCTAACTATTCCTAACCAGTCAGGGAGTTCAGAGTGTGTTACAAATAGGAATGAAGCATCATGAAAGACTCCTCATGAGTAAGGACTGCAAGGAACACTCTCTGTGGTACAACAGGGAAGCAAAGTGTGGGAAAGTGTCTTGCCGAGAGCCTCATAAGGAATAACCAACTGGTTGAGCCAGACTCTGAATTCATTCTGCTGACCCCTGGTCACCCACTCAGGCCCACAACATGGTCTCATGTGTTCTGGGAGCAGTCAGGTTAACAGCATGGAAATCATGGCAGTGGGGGGAAACTGGCTTTCTCACTGGGAAACATTAAGGGTACAGAAGCAGAGAAAAGGTGGCAACAATTATGAGAATGGCATTTCCTTAGCTTCCTTTCAAACACGGTTGTAGCTACCCCTACGTTATCTCACTAAGTTAACGTGGACAGTCTTGAAAACACACTTGTTGTGGCTTTTCATTGGAATCTTAAAGGAAAACATTTGCTGACCTCAATAGAGTAAGCAATTAAATGGGAAAAGAGCTGACTGTAAGTTTCCGCAGATTTTGTTTTGAAAAACAGAGGATGCCTGGCCCCTGTGATTTTTAACATACCACAACTTAACTTCTCTCCCTCCTCATTTATAAAGCTCAGTGATTACAAGGTCAACTTGGCAACTGTTTTTGTAAAGTCTAAATTGTGCTTAGTTGCAGAAAGCTCTGCTCTGGAGGACCCCTGCCTCTTCCAGTTGCTGGAAGTATGTAATTGGAAAAAGCAGGCCATGCTCTGCCTATTTAAAGCTGTGTCATCCTTTGTGGGGCAGTGAGTCAACACCAGCTAAAACAACATGAGTCACTGCTTAGCAGATGCCCAAGTGAAGCTGATTTCTATTATACCAATCTTAAACAAATATGATACTTATCCAGACTCCAAAATAGTTCTTATTATGGGAATTTAAAAAAATTAGTACCAATTTTCTTTTAGAGTCCATGGAAGGACTTTTTTATGTGTCTTAAGAAGGAACTCTCTTGGGGCGCCTGGGTTGCGCAGTCGGTTGAGCGTCCGACTTCAGCCAGGTCACGATCTCGCGGTCCGTGAGTTCGAGCCCCGCGTCAGGCTCTGGGCTGATGGCTCAGAGCCTGGAGCCTGTTTCCGATTCTGTGTCTCCCTCTCTCTCTGCCCCTCCCCCGTTCATGCTCTGTCTCTCTCTGTCCCAAAAATAAATAAACGTTGAAAAAAAATTTTTTTTAAAAAAAGAAGGAACTCTCTTTAGTTAACCAAATTTTAACCTGGTTTGTTCTCTCTTCTGTTTCTTCCACACTCCATCTCCAAACTGTTCATACCCAATTCAGATCATTCTTACTATTTTAAGCTGGATTCAGAGCTATTGCATTAAAATCCATAAAATCATAATTGTAATCTTACAACAGTTTGCTTGCAGTCTTCTTATTTTTCTGGAGTGTAAAAGATTGTTTTAAGGAGGGACCAAGACTGGGGGTAGAGAAATAATTTAGAAGGATAATGCCATTGTTAAGTAAAGATGATAAGGGGTTGTGGGAATACAAAGGAAAGGGAGTAATAGATTCTGGGGGAGGAACAAGCAATGGACTTGGTATTTGATGGTTAAATGCATACTGGGGACCAGGAGAAAATTACTTGAGTTTCTGTTTTGGAGTGTTACTAACTGAAATTGAGAATTCTGGTGGATGAGCAGATTGTAGATGGGGAGATGAGTGTAGCAGGTGAAAATTGAAAATTATACTAAGTGTCTATGTCCAGCTGGTAGTTGGCTCTACCTGCTGGCAGCCTGGGAGGGAAATCAAGGCTGGAAATTCTAAGCTCTTTATTCATGAGAGATGTCTGCATTCAGGAGAGAATTAAAACCAGTACTGCGTGCGTGCGATCTGGCAGGGGAGAAAAGAGTGTCTGTAGAGATGGCAGAGGAACAAAGATAGAAACCTGGGGAGCAGTGCCAAATAGGGAAGGGCAGAGCATTGGGAGATCAAGAGCCTAGGAGCATTCTGGAAACCAAGGCATTAGGTTTAAAATGAGCAGAAAGCCGTGTGAGGAGTGGCTAAATGACCAAAAATGTTAAGACTGAAGATCCCGCCCAGGGTTTATTGGGTGGATAGCAGTGAAGATCTTGGCTAGAGTGGGTTTAATGAAGTTGTAGAGGTGGAAGCCAGTTTGCTGCAGGCTAAGGGTGAAAGTGAGGTGAGGAAATAGAGCAAGTAGAACTTATTATAAAAACTTAGCTTATGGGAAGGTGCAGAGAGAGAAAATGCAGAGTGTAGGGGGGGAGCTTATAAAACTTACCCCCAAAAAGCTGAAAATTCGCTCAAAACCAAGAAAGAAACCTAGATTTCTAAAATGCAAGACATTTGGTCCTACTTAAAATCCGTTGATTTTTGCATATAGGATAAAACTTTAACCCCAGCCCCACAGTAGTAGATAAGCACTGTGAAGACAAGAACATAATTTGTTTTCTTCATTGCAGAATTTTTAACTACCTTCCCCTCCCCCCATCCAAGGGCCTGGCGCTTAGGAGAGTCTTAACAAATGGTTGCAGAGGGAAGGTTGTGGAGGCTGAAATGTGGACATGTGACCTGTCCTTTGGTTGGGGAGTTACCAAGGAGGTCTTCTAAAATCTCAGCATTACTTATTTTGTGACATCTTCTTCCCTGGCTGCCTCCCCCTCCAATCAAGTTGGTCATGTCCCTTTCTGTGCCTTCTCTACCTCATCCATTCTTCTAGCATTGCACTTACCCTCTACTTAGTAGCAGTGCTTCTATAGCTGACTTCTCTAAAGGCCAAGAATTTGTTGATTTCCAGGGCCATGTCTTATTCATTTCAGTATCCCTTGTCTAATACAGAGCTAGGTACTATATATATATATATATATATATATATATATATATATATGAACAATTCATAATAATTAATAATCTCTCAACTATATGATGATATTTTCAGAATTTGCTATTATTTTTGACCCTAGAAGTATTAGAAATCTTGAATTGGTATTCTGCTAGGGAATATACTGTTCTGACCTTATATGCTACCTGCTTTCTCAGAAACCACTGAATTAGCCTTTATTCATAGTTTAATATAAACTCATGGTAATATGCTATGAAGTGAAGAATAATTAATAAAAAAATCTGGTGACAATTGTAAATGAGTATGCCTCAACACGTAAAAGTCAGAAAAGGATCATGAAGAGAAGTTAAATAAACCCTCCATTTTAAAGATTAAATTTTGCGTAAGGGTTATTTTACGCATTAAAACAATAACTTAAACTCCAATTTTCACAATAAAGGTGAAGTTGAACAAGCATCTTTTAAGCTCTGTATACCATATATTGGATTCTGGGACTACAAAAATGGTTAATAGTTCATCCTTCGATGAGACCAGATGGACTGGTTAACAGGTTATTTCATCTGCCTCTGAAGTGCAGCTCATTGAGGACAGAAATGCTGCCTCTCCCTCTGTATCCCCAGCATTAGCCCAGTGGCCCAGTGTGGACACTCGGTATTTGAATTGTGAAAAGAACGATTGAGGAACAACGTGTGGGATGCTCTGAGAGAGCAGAGAATGTTCAACTGCCACTCCGGGTTAGGTTGGTGAGAGAGATACAGTGGTTAAGGAAAGCTTCAAAGGAGTCTATAGCTAAATAAAGTCTCCAAGAATGACCATAAGCTTCCAGCTATAAAATAAATAAGTCACAGGGATAAAAAGTTCAGCATAGGGAATATAGTCAATAATATGATGATAATGTTGTATAGTGTCAGATGGTGACTACACTTACATGGTGAGCATTTCATAATGTATCGAATTGTCGAATCACTCTGTTGTACACCTGAAACTAATTCAACACTTGATGTCAACTAAACTTTAATTAAAAAAAAAAAAAAAAGATGAGCACAGGTCAGTAGGAGGAATGTGAGCAGGAAGTATCTTTGGCAGAAGAGCTTGTGGGAGGAAAAGGCATAGCAGCCACTTCCTGGTATCACTGAGGCTGGGTGAAGTGAGTCTCCTCAAGGAGGTAGAGACCACTCCATGTGCACTTTGGGTGAAACGATTATGGTTGGATCAAACTCAGTTCACACCCATCTCTTTATTTGGATAATGAAGGGGTTCCATTGATTAGTTGATCTCTAGGGATTCTTTGAACACTTAATTCTGTTTTTCTCTGTTAGTAGGTTGGAAATGAAGGTAATTAGATAATCCTAGATTTTTAACCAAAACATGGCTTTAGATCTGTACTAATTGCATAATAACACCTTTCCCCTTCTTAATTTTGCTTATTTAGTTGATCTCTTGGGTACTTAAGCTGTCTGTACAGTAAGCACGAGTTGTTGTTCACTGTTAGTAGCTTCAGTTACTCAAAGTAGAGTTTGGTTTATTTCAACCAGCCTACTTCAAGTCGGTATCAGTATATCAGGAAGTATTTGTCTTTCAGCCTTTCTTTGAAAAAGAGAGCCTGCCAGTAAGCAGAACTGATTTTTCAGATGATCATAAATTGATAGCCCAATTAATAGGAATGTTGGATACCATTTAAGGCTCCCACAGCACTTTATTTTTATTTTTTGTTCTAGTTTAAAGAGAGCATTCATTGGAAACTTACTTTTTTATCCATATTATGTATACTAGATTTAATATTTCTATTTATATTCGTACAAAATTAGGATAAATTTAATGAAATTTGAATAAGCAGAGACTTCCAAGAGGTGTGTGAGCATGTCGTTGAATATTTTCTCTGTGTGTATGTGCGTGTATGTGTGCGTGTTTAAGTAGGCTTCGCACCCAGCATGGAGCCCAGTGCGGGGTTTGATCTCACTAAGGGAGAGAATACAGGATTTGCTTCGTTGAAGAAAAGGCATGTGGATATGTACTGTGTGATGTGCATGTATTGGTGTATGGATGGGGGTGTGGTCAAAGAGGTGGAGGAAGGGTCCAGTAATTCAGCTTGGAGGTACTGAGGATTGGTGAGGGAAGTAGTAGTAGATTCTATCCCCACATTTGCAGGATTTTATTTGTGAAATGGGGTTGGCTTAATGAATGAGTTATTAAAGAAATACCGATTGTTTTAGCCAAAGCAATGAAAATAAATTAATAAAAATACCTCACTTTGGGAGGCTGTCTTCAACTCTTATAGATACCATATAACTTACTGAAGAATTAATTTTGAAAGAATCAGATTTAAACCTAAACTTCTTTTAGAACTCTCAGTTGATGTACCCTCCCAGTCAAATAACTGATAGAAACTAACTTACACATTACATTGGAGGTAGCTGGCTTAATAATAATCATAAACATACACCAGAATCCTAGTGGTTCGGTCAAAGTCCCAGTCTTCAGACTTCACATTTAGTAGAGCCATAGACAGCTCTTACCCCAGTTAACTTGCCTTGTGGTTGGATGACACAGCTGGGTATCGTGGGTGAAAGAGTTTTAGCAGTGTGTGAACAAGAGGCAGACAGGGCAGGCAGAGGGGGAAGACTTAAACTCAACCCTATTGAAACCCCAACCCCCACCGGCATTTTGGCAATTCTATGAAGACCAGAATGTTACTAAGAACAGATTTTGGAGGTCATCTCAAATTTGGTCAGCTGCAGTTAAGCCCATGGCTGCTGGGGTAATGGAATGCAACCCTGTTTGTTTTGGGAAAATGATAAAGAGATTCCATTACAGGTTTTCTGCCTTCTTTGAATGATGCTACCCCTAGAATAGAATTCTCCACATACCCAACCATGAGTGGACCTGAAATTCAGCAAGTATTCAATTAAATGATCCATTTACTGCAGCAGTACCTAATTTGGGAAACTCTTTTCCATTCAGGAAATTTTTTTTGTTTTTTTTTTGTTTTTTGTTTCTGGTTTTAGGATGAATTTACTTAAAATCAAATTGTGAATACTGTTGTCAAAATTATTTGATGAACTATTGAAGTGAGATAACTTTTCACAAACTGAACATATATAGCAGATATGGTCTTTTAATTTGGAGCTATTTTCATTACTCAAAGATATTTAAATGAAAGCAAAAAGTGATGCATTTTATGTTTTCCTGTTACTTGTGGCTTGGGGACTTGACTTGTATTTTTAAAAAGAGCTATTTTTTATCATGTAGTTCTTAGCTTTTTCAAATCACAGAACTCTTAGAGAATCTAATAAAAGGTTTAGGCCCCTGTGAAAAGTACACATATGTATGTTGTGCACATTTGCCTGCATTTGTAGGTAATTCATGAAGCACAAGTTAAGAAGATGTTGGTCAAATTAGCATTCAAAATCCGCCCCCCTCCTTCATCCTGGGGATCTTTACATTTATAGGTCTTAGGATCATTTTATATCCCCTGAGAGGGCTGTTTCCCTGGTACCTAGAGATTAGCTTTGAACAAGTGGAAGGCAAATTCAATATAAAAATAGCCCAGGCTAACCTGGGGGCCAGCTAGAATGCCTGCTGTGTGGGAGGCTGCCATTTGGTTCTGTCTCCCTATAATCAGGACACTTCTGGATGGGCAGTGTCTGTGGCTTGGGCATTTTGGGCCAAGGTGAGAAAGCTGACTGGGCCGAGCCTCAGAGTGCCTAGGCTTACGATTTAATACCTGTTTGAATAGGATATTTCTGTTCTCAGAAGTGAACAATGTTGGCATCAACATTTAATGAGATTATGGCATAAGAAGGTGCTGAGTTTTAGCCACTTCTCAAGGAAGGTGTAGAGGAAGTGGAAGCCTCTCAGTATTTCACATATGATGGGTAGAAATTATGCAAATTGTTGTTTAATAGGAAGACAAAAGAAATGATCCTTTTGACCCTCACACCCACAGTCCAAAGCCCTTTTCCTTTTTGGGAGTCTGCTCTATGTTTCTAGTGCTTTCTTCAGATCCCATGCAGGTGTGTGATCTGCACATGTGACCACCAGTCCTTACTCTTGTGTGCCAAGACAGAGAGAAATGTTTGTTTATGCAAATGAAGCATTTCTGAGATTAGGGATAAAGTTTTTAGTACATCTCTAGCCAATATAATCATAACAACATGAGGCAAAAAAATGTTTGAGCTAGAAGTCAATCAGAGCAAACAACTGATCTCATCTGTTTGTACATTATCTATTCAGTAGCCTGCACTACACTCAAAATAGAGACTGAAAAAAGGTTAGCTGAAGTCTGAGTAGTAAATTAGTAGTGTATCTTTCTAGGAAAGTTAGAGACATAATAGCCAAATAAAATATCACCCTTTCCTACAAACATTCCTTGGTAGCATTATCTGACAGATTTCTGGACTGGACAGATATTCCTTCTTACTCAGGGTTTTCTGTTCTTCCTTGATTCCAGACATCCTGTTCATCAAGTAGTTTACAGGACATTTGAGGTCCCAAGGGTCCTTAGAAAACATCTAGCCTTACTTTTCCAGTGAGGAAACTAAGATGGTAAGTAACTCAAGCCTCCAATATTCTAATATTGCTGTACCATTATTTTATGGGGAGGACTCATTACATTGTCTCATATTGTCCTCTTGTCATGCCTTTCCATATAACATGTGGCATCATAACATAACATTCCTCTAGTCACAGACTATCAAATGGGATGTGTGAAACCAAATACGGGTTTTTGTGGGAATGTTTGGCATCCATAGATGTAAAAGTGCACTGCTTCTCAGATGTTGGGATAGAAGTCGTAGTTAGAGTGGGGGGATCAGCCTGCTCTTTGTAAAGGGGTATTTTCATGCTGGAAGACATAATTATTTTGTACCGACAGGTTATTCTTAAGTAGCAGTTGACGTATAGATGGCTTCAAAGATATACCCTCAGTATACATTTGAAGTTCAGTGAGGACCTCAGGGAGGAAAAAGTGATATCTTTAAAATGTCATTAATTTTTAAAAATAATTCTTGTTTTGCAGTTTTATTGAGAGATCATTGTTATATGGCACTAAGTTTAAAGTGTACAATGTGATGATTTGACTTACCTATATTGTGAAATAATTGTCACAACAAGTTTAGTTAACATCCATCATCTTGTATAGCTAAAAAAGAAAATAGCAAACGTTTTTTCAAAAATACTTTTAAAGATCAACTTCAGCCCAGTTTTCTTTTCTGGATTCTTTCTTCTGTCTACTGGACTTTCCTGTTTAGAGAAGGCAACTTAAACTCATCATGCCCTTGAAGGAGCCCTGCCCTCTCTCATCTCTGGGTCTGTATACAGAATAATAAATACTAACATTTATTTAGTGCTTCCTGTAAAGCTGGCACTGGTCCAAGTGCTATACGTGAATTAAAGTCCCAAGGGTTTTACTCCTAGGAGGTAGGTACTATTTTGCTTCTCATTTTACAGATTGTGAAATGACCCAGAGGGTGAATAATTTGCCCAAGTGAAGTATAGTGGCCTCCCTCCAAAACCTCTGCTGCTGGTTTTTTGAAAAGCGTGGTGGGACGCCTGGGTGACACAGTCGGTTAAGTGACTGACCCTTCATTTTGGCTCAGGTCATGATCTTCGGTTTGTGAGTTTAGAGCCCTACATTGGGTTCTGTGCTAATGGTACAGAGCCTGCTTGGGCTTCTGTCTCTTCTTCTCTCTTCCTTCCCCCTGTTTGTGTGCCCGCACACACTATCTCTTACAATAAACATTAAAAAAAATTAAAACAAAGAAAATTGTGGTAAAATATACATACCAGAGCCTATGCTTCTTAACCACGACCCTGTGCCGCCTTTCTGCGCACCCTGCTTCCCTTGCCTGAAGAGCCTTCTCCCCGTTATTCTTCACCAGGTTAGGGCCTATCATCTTTGGTCTTTGGGTCACAGGTTACATTGTCCAGGAATCCTGCCTGGCTACCTTTTCCTTTTCTCTTCCATCCGGCACCAGGTTATTTCCTTTGTGCTCCCAGTGAACCCAGAGCCCACTGCAACCCTCCATTTATTATTCCAAAAATAATTATGATGTTTCCTCTGTAGCTGCCCCCTGTCTCCCTAAGATCTGGAGCCATTATCCTTATGATCTCAGTACCCAGCAACATGTCCTGTAAATATTTATGGGATGGAGGGAAGGGGATGGCATGAAGTTTCTTCTTCAAAGTTGAAAAACAAAATAATTGACTCTGGTTATAAAACTGATTATAGAAGACAGTTTTGTATAAAGTAAGAAATAGAAAATGAACCCTGAAGAAACACAGGGAAATGATAATCAAGGTCAGGTTCCAGTTGCTTATATTTTCACTTTGCCAGTTTAGCTTGTTAAAAAAACACAAACAAAAAAACCCAAAACACACAAAAATAAAAACACAACAGTCCCAGGCTGTGAATTGTGAATGAGAAAGGAAATGCTTTTGTTTTCTGCACTGTAAAAGTAAAATTTCCATGACCTCATTGTGCGACAGTCCCTCTTTTTGGAGATAATATGTCTCCTGTTAAAATGCAGCATCTAATTTAGGGCTCAGTAGCCTGGGATGATTCAGAGGATATCACAGACACACGTCTACTCCACTGGGCTGTCTGGAGTATCCATTGGTTCTCTGTGGGGGTGGCCCTGCCAGAACTAATAAGAGCAGCAACATAGATTGATTACAAAATACTAGAATGCTGTCTCTCTGTAATTGTCTAAATCATGCTTTTTGCTGTTTAATTTTCTTTCCTGATTTTTGTTGGATTTTGTCTTTGAAATTCTCTAGGGTTATGAAGTTAATTGTCAATTGCTAAGACAAGAAGCCAATTTTCCTATTACAAAAAATAGCAAAGTCCCTTCCATTTTGAAGACATATCTCCAAAACTTAAAAAAATTCCAAGCATCTGGCAAATCCAACCTCATAAAATAGGGATTTAATTAGGAAGGATGGAGGGCTACATTTGTAGAACAGACCAATTTGATTATATTTTAACTATTAAATAGATTCATTTTCAGGGTGGTCATTCTTTATTGTAAGCATTTAATTGACATTAAATCATATTAAGAATTTAATTTTAGCTCCCTTTACAAATTGGCCAGTGCCCATTTACCTTTGGTAGACTAATAAGATTTCTACTCTGCCATGTTTTTTATTAATCCCCATTACTACTCTTGGAGGAAAAAGATGAGTGGGGCCAAATGGAATTCTTTCCCCTACTGAGTTCAGCAACCACTATTTCTGGAACTGTTTCAAAAGATTATGAATTCTATCATCAATTATTGTGTCCTCAGACACAAATTCAAACCAGGCAGCAGAACAGACCTTCCTACCTATTCTGATTGGCATCACACCGGCATCACAAGTCAGTAACAAACTGTTGCTTAATGTTCAGATTTCCTTCTGAGCTTTCTCTTGGTCCTCTTTCTCTAGTTTGCTCTCTCACAGTCTTTTCTGTCCATATCTGAAACCATTTGTGTCCTCCATTAACACAGACCTCATGTAGTATGACAGAGGTTCCAGACTCAGCAAAACCAATTGCTAAATCCACTTCAACCACTGCACAAAGAGGACCATGTCTAAGCAGAAAAGACTGCTGTGAAACAGGCTCTAGAAACTTCTCATCTGGGGTGAGGTCAGTTCTTAGCCTGGGATTGCTGTGTGGTGACACACAGGCTTTGCCTCCTCTCAGCTCAAGAGCACAGCCAGGTAACAATGAGGTCGCTTGTTCCTCTCAACACTTCTTTATCATCTCTGGTCACGGTTCAGGAATGCGGAGGTTAGGCTCCTAAGAAATGCAGTCAGTATCCTCGCACCAAGTTATGGGTTTATGTTTTTCCTCTTAATGTGCTCATAATCATTCAACTTATTTTTGTCTTCGCCCCAGTGATTGGTTACTTTTTTTTTTTTCTGTTGTTGCTGTAAACACTATACCTGGGAGTATTAGGTAAAAATAGAGCTCAGACCTTTCCTAATAAACCAGTAACTTTTGTATCTTACAAAAATGTCACTTAGTTAAGTGATTCTGAGTCTAGGCTATAATTTGAGAGGGGACAGAGAAATAAGGAACTGGTGCTATCTATGCGCCCAGTGGGAAATAGTACCTTTTTTTTTTCTTTTTGAAAGAATGAGTCTTTGAAAGGAACTATGGAATATTTCTGCTTATTTTCAGTACAGTATTACAGTTGTGAAAGCTTAAAGTAAAAAAAGTACTTTGACATGAGAACGACTCTTCTTGTCTAATTAAACATAAATTCCTTCATGTTAGCCTTTAAATTTTTTTTAAGGTATTCCTATGTTATCTAATGCAAAGTGACAATAGAATACATATGTTTTCAGTGAGGGAAAATTGAGATCAACTATATATATATATATATATACACACACACACACACACATATATACATATATATATTTATATTATATATGTAATTATATAATTTGTAAATATATATGTATATTTTCTGTTCCCTATCTGTATAATTGATTCAAGGGGATAATGCAATCTTATGATTTACTCTTATATTGTAAAGTTTCCCCTTGTTCTATAACTGCAGACCACAGCTGGAAGAACATCAGATATAAAGCCTCACATAGTTTGATGTTTGATTTGTGATTGACTCTTAAAAATCATTCTTAATAAAATAAATATTTTTAATTAAATTAAAAGGCAATATATGGAAGAATGGAATGGAATGAGTTGAGACATCTTATTTTTGTCCTGTTTTGAGTTCTGATGGTCTTCTCAGAAGCATGGCTACTGCATCTTTCTCACTCTGTGGTCCAGTTTCATCTGGAAGCGTTTCACTCGAGCATACTGATTTTTGTCGTAGTAGATTCTTTGTCTATAAAAGACAAAGAGGTTGCTGAAATTCTTCCAGGAGCCTAAGTATATAAAGATGGCACAAAGAACCATGCTCACTTTTCATGATAAAGATTTGGTCAAATTTGGGCCTAAATTAGCAAACTTGTGCTTAAGTATCACATCAATGGCTCTAAAATATAAGCCACAATTGATTCTCTGTTTGCAATGATTTCATCTTTGTTCTTGATGTCTACTTAATCTCAAATGAGACCATTTTCATAAAGGAGCAAGGTAACAGATAATTAGGAAGAAGTGACTGTTTAAAATATTTTTATAGAATGAAATATGTAATTTATCTTTGGCCCATGTGACTCTGAAACTGTAAATACTTTTTCTTTTTTACATCTTTAATGAACTCCACTTCTTCCTATTAAATGTGATCTTCAGACCTTATTTCAGTTTCTTCTAGAAGGGTACCACACATTCAAACCGCTTTTATAGAAAGCCCTTTAATGATATGTCATTATCATAGGGAGATTAAACCTGTCTTTGGGTAACTGAGACCATTTAGTGGAGCTAAATCATGGTAAAAGCTACATTATAGGGAAATTAAAGATGAATACAGTTATGTGCTGGGTATCATAATCAGGGTAAGCTTAAAAACTGAGATCTGAAGAATCTTTGCTGGCTAAAAAAGGGAGAAAACTGTCAGAAATTTCAAACCATTAAGCAGAATACAGTGGACAGTTGTCTTCCTCATACTAATTCACACTGGTGTGGAACAGCTTTCCAGAATTAGTGATTGGTTATACCCTCCACCATCTATAACTATGTGGACTGAGACAACAGTAAAGTAATGGAATCCCGTGCCTCAGTTCAAGGGCAGGAATTTCCTCCCTCCTTTCTGCAGGTCAGTTTCCTAAGAATCTTCATAATCAATATGGTAAGTGAAGCCCAGAGGCTGGGGAGGTTTATTTGCCAGCTGAGTTTCTCAAGAAGATTATACCTCCAGGTGGATAGATGAATCTGACCCAAAGGGAAGGAGGTCAGGGAGTTTGCATAAGGGGACCATAAGTAAGTAGTTTTTTCAGAAAAATTTTAAGCAACATGGAGAAAGCATAGGCCTACTAAGGCAGCTGCTGAGTCAGCAGCGTTATGGGAAGCATAATGTGAATGTGAGATTGAATAATGGCTTGTTTCCAAAAAATGACCATGGAGTCCTTAGGAAAGACATGTCATTAGGGTGGTTATCATAGAATAGAAAGTACTGAAATAAAAGCAGTCGTTTGGCAGAAAGATTAGAGGGAAGTGAAGTGTTTGAAAGAAGAGGCAGAGAAATGGGAAGAGGTACCACTGAGTTCACAATGGTAAAAGCAACTGATTTTAGGATAAGACAATGAAAGAATCACAGTTATTAAAACCAAATGCAGCACTTGTCAGCTTTATGCAGATATTTCATCTAAGAAAATGAATAAAAGACACTTTAAAATTCATGTGGGGATGAATCAGATCCTGTAACATGTTAAGACAAGTTCGATAGAACACTCCATTTTATGAGCATATATGAATATAAGCTAGCATTTACAGAGATAACTTCACATAGCTTTAGGTTCATAGAAATTTTTATTATATATATTGTGAGATGGGGAAGAAAGGTGTTTGTTTTGTATTGGTTTTGTCTTTTAGAAGTTTTGGTGATAATCGGTAGTCCTAGTGAATTTTATAGGTAGAAATAACTAAGAGTAAGAATCTTGTTGAATGGAAAGCTTGGGGATGGGATCATACAATAAGAAAAAGATATACGTGAAAACAGAATAAATGCTAGACAGCCATTGTTGTTGTTGGGATATACCAGTGGCTTCTGAAGTTGCTATAAAGAATAGCATGAAGGGGCGCCTGGGTGGCGCAGTCAGTTAAGCGTCCGACTTCAGCCAGGTCACGATCTCACGGTCCGTGAGTTCGAGCCCCACGTCAGGCTCTGGGCTGATGGCTCAGAGCCTGGAGCCTGTTTCCGATTCTGTGTCTCCCTCTCTCTCTGCCCCTCCCCCGTTCATGCTCTGTCTCTCTCTGTCCCAAAAAAATAAATAAACGTTAAAAAAAAATTTTTTAAAGAATAGCATGAAAAATAATGTAATAAAGAGATTGGATATAAATTTTATGCAGTTTGACTTGTTCCATTTATGCTGGTTGTGCATGAGTAGGATGACTATATATTTTGCTGTCCATGTGGGACAGTTTGAAAGCAAAAGCAGGTGCTATATAATCATGCCTGGCCAACAGGTATAAACTGGGATTTTTCTGAGCAAACCAGTACATATGGTCACCCTAAGCCTGAATCCAAATAATACAAAATGTATCCCATGTTTTCTAAAATGAATATCATTCCTGGACAGCATTTGAGCAGTTTCTTTGTGTTGCCAATATACACTAGAAATATCAGTTAAATTAGTATGTGTCTCAACCATTACGGTTCATGTATTGATCACAAAAGAATTGGGGCATTTTGGCCACAAGTCACTGCTAATTTAACTTTCAGCCTCACCGATGCTGAAATAATCAACTATGTTAGGTTTGAAAGTAACAAATCTGGTGAAAGGTGAGACTGTTGGAACCAGGCTGCATGGGTGAGGAGCCTGGCTCTTCTACTGACTGTGGGACCTTGGCAAGTTATCTCGCCTTGCAGGGCCTCAGTTTCCTCACTGAGGATAGTTGTAGCATCTATTTCACGGACCTCTCGTGAGGTAAAGATATCAATGTAAGTAAAGACCTTAGAACATCAACTGCCACATAGTAAGATCAGTATAAGAATTAACAACTTCTCCCCTCCTGAAACACCATTCATGTTTTGCACAGTCCTTTGATCATCACTTCCTACTCTCCTTCCCTTTCCCCTCTCCCTGTTCCACCTTTTTATTTAAAAAAAAATTTTTTTTTTCAACGTTTATTTATTTTTGGGACAGAGAGAGACAGAGCATGAACAGGGGAGGGGCAGAGAGAGAGAGGGAGACACAGAATCGGAAACAGGCTCCAGGCTCTGAGCCATCAGCCCAGAGCCCGATGCGGGGCTCGAACTCATGGACCGCGAGATCGTGACCTGGCTGAAGTCGGACGCTTAACCGACTGCGCCACCCAGGCGCCCCATATTTTTAAAGAATCAAAATGTTTATTTGCAAATGAAGGATTGAAGTCAGTCTTATACAACCATACTTGAAATATATTAGTTAATGTTACAGTATATCTTTTTCCCTTCTAGGTTACCCTGTTAGAAAAATCTAAATGTAATAAATGAAATAAAACACCATTTTTTACTATTTGTTCAGGATCCACAGCAGTCTGACCAAGCCTACACTTGTGGCTAACATAGAAACATCCCACTGAACTAGACACAAGACTTGTAAGAAATTCAGCTTTCTCAAATCAAAAGAACAGATATCTGAGCAACCATTATGATTGTCAAAATAATTTGATGAAAATGTTCTAGAATTAGATTATAGTTATGGTTGTACAACTTGTTAAATTTACTAAAAATATTGAATTGTACATTTAAAATGTGTGAATTTTATGATGTACAAATTATACTATGATAAGGTTAACTTCACAGATATAAATGTAAATATGTAAATATATATATAAAATACCTTCTGGGGACACAGGCCCAATGCCTGTATTCCATATAATATCACAGACACGGGGTCATAGTCTTAACCTCCTCATCTTATATGGAACATTTTGGCCTTGACTGTGTGACACTGAAGTTTGCTTGGGGCTGTTGAAATTATTCCTTTTGTTTAGAGATTCTACTGAAAAAAACTTTTCACCTATTTTTTCTTTCTCCTTGATTTATTCTAGCACAGTGGAAATACCCCATTGTAACTAACTTTTATTTTCTCCTGTTTTTCCTTTTTTTTTTAATTGAAAAATCATTGACAAACAATATGTATTGATTTCAGTTGTACAACCTAGTGATGTGACATTTATATACATAAGAAATGTTCACCATGATAAGTCTAGTTATCATCTGTCACCATACAAAGTTGTTACAGTATTATTGTCTGTATTCCCTATGTTGTACATTACATCCCTGTGTCTTAATTTATTTTATAATTGGAAGGCTGTACCTCTTAATTCCCTTTACCTCCATTCCTTGCCCCTCTGGCAATCACTAGGTAGTTCTCTGTATCTATGAGTCTTTTTCTGTTTTGTTTTTGCTTTTGTTTGTTTTATTGTTTCATTTTTTATATTCCACATATAAGTGAAATCATATGGTTTTTGTTTTCCTCTGACATTTCATTTAGGATCATCTCCTCTAGGACCATCCATGTTGTCACAGATGTGTTGAAAACCTGAGTAATGAAAATAACTCTTACAGAAATATCTAGCGTTAAAATATACTTTCTGACCCTTTATAGAGAATATTTCCTGTTTAATAGTTATCAGAAATGGAAAATAGCAGTAGTTTTGGGGCGCTTGGAAAGTGATTAGTGGAGTGAGCCATTCTGTAACATGGTAAAGTTTGGAAAACAGGAGAAAGCCCTGTTATGTATTCTGTGCAGATACATGGAGAAGATGGGGGACCAGAGCAGGATTGAAAGACAGGAAGGGAAACACATGGAGCAGAACCTAAAGAAGTCAAACGTCTCTAGAGGGATGCATCAGAAGCAGATGTAATGAGAGCAGAAACTTGGCCAGCATTGCATATTAGGAGTTAGGATTTAAGTTAGGAATCATAGGGACATATTGGTGATTAATACACAGCTTGGATTTACAACTATCTTTTTTTTTTAATTTTTTAATATTTATTTTTTGAGAGAAAGAGACAGAGCATGAGTGGGGGAGGGGCGGAGAGAGAGGGAGACACAGAATCTGAAGCAAGCCCCAGGCTCTGAGCTGTCAGCACAGAGTCCGACGCAGGGCTCGAACCCACAAACTGTGGGATCATGACCTGAGCTGAAGTCGGATCCTTAGCCGACTGAGCCACCCAGGTGCCCCAGATCTACAACTGTCTTGATGTTACCCTAGGGAAGGAAAATTCTTACAGATTTGGTAAAAGATCATTTAAGTAGTGGTTGGTGTTCTACCTATTTATCCCATTGAATTAAAAATTAAGCAATTACAGAGGGGTGCCTGGATGGCTATATGTCATTGCATTGTAGGTTTGCTAGGAATGCTGTTAGAAGATTCAAAGTAAGAAATTCCTGTGTCAGACTTAACTGTAATTGTATCAGATGAGAAATGGGAATGGGGTGGAATGCTTAAGATCCATACATCGTAAGTAAGTTTGCTCTGTTCTCCTTTGATATAGGGCATAGAGTTGGCTCTAGATAGAGTGTGTTGCTGGCTTGCTTGCTTGCTTGCTTACTTTTTAATATTATACCAGGAGGCAAGAAGGGAGAGAAGGGGAAATACAAATTATCTAGTTTTTCTCCTAGTTGGCTGGTCTAGTTAAAGATTTATAGGTAGACAGACCTGAAAATGAGATTTTATGGTATTTATGACTTTTTCTTTTGCCGTGTATCTGTCCACTGATTGTCTTAGATAAACAAGAGTTGTGGTCTTTAATCAGAGAAGATCAAAGGCAAAATAGGAAATAATAATTTATTTGTAAGAGTCAGGTAAGGCATAAGACTGCTTTAGATTTGTTCTAAAATAATGTGGAAATTGGGTTTTTACTAAAGTTTTTTTTAATCATACTTCACATGTGACACTGTATAATGTAAGTTTGAATAAAATACTGGTTAAAATCAATTAAAATGTAATACTTAGCAAGCATGGAGTGGGCTTTTTCTTTTCAGTGCTTACTCTCTTTTCTTCTCATCTTTATGCCACCACTGATGCCTTATATATAATTTGAAAGGAGGCAAATTCAGATATCTTAGCAGATGTGGATTTAGTTCTTACTCTAATGCTTTTAGACACAATTACTTAAGTAAGTTTCACAAAGTTTTATTAAAGATTTGGTTGGCAAATTTGGAAAAAGTTAGATTTTTCAAAAAAGAAAAGCTTAGCAATGCACAAGGAAATTCTAATTCTCATTTAGAATATCCTGGTAGTGATCAGTAAAAGCCCCACTTCGGATGGTCTCTATCGATTTATACCTTTTTTGTTCTATATATAAAGTTGTGATAACTATCCTCATTTCTGTGATTCTCTAATTTATTATTAAAATGTTGCTAGCTTTTACCAAGTCATCCTGTATGATTGATTAACTAAAATATATACAAATATTAAATATAATATATATAAAAGTAGATATAATTAATATATAAAATATACAAGTATGTATTCATTTATATAAATATTTAAAATACATAAAGTAAATATAAATATGTATGTATACATATATATAAATAAGTACAATATTAAAAATATCTAAATAGATGCATATTCAGAGCTTGAGCTCTACCACGAGATTAAGAATTTTAAGTAACTCAGAGATGTTAATGGAACATCAGTCTTAAATGAGTGAAGGAACTGAAATTTACAATTCATCAATGACAGGAAATAAACGTGGACATTACAAGAGCAAAAATGAAAAGTAAAAAATAGGTAACATTTGCACATGTTCACAGATTCTTAGCTATCTGACCTTGAAAAAAAATTAAAGCTAATACAGAGAGAGACTAGGATTTCACATTCAAGCGTAGAATTCCTCCACTAAACAATAACCTGACTTTAAATCTCATGCACAAGTTGCTGCTCCCCATGGATTTTAAAGTCAGAATGTCCTGCAGTCAAACTTTTGGTCACAGGTGGTTGATTCTTTTTTCAAAAGGAGATTAATTAAGATTGTAATCAGAACTTTGTTTGGTTCAACAAGAAGTTATGCTAATTGTTGGTTCTTTTCTGGGAGAGAGACATCAGAATACAATCAGGAATTTTAGGGGTGTAAGAGGAACTTAGTATCAAAAGATTTGCAGAAGGAATTTACACAGAGGATTCACTATGCTAAAAGATGATGTGAATATTCTCTGCAATGGAATTATATCATAACTATATGTGCCCATGCAAGTTCAAACAGACAAAACTTTTGTGGAGAACTACAGCTTTCCCCCCCCTTACAAATGTTCAGCATCTGTAAAATTTGGATAGCCATAAATTTGCAGATGTGATTGTTTTCATCCTCCAAGTAAAATTTTTAACAGTTTTTTATACTGTGATTAAAAGTAAAAATAATAAATTTCATAAGAGAACTATCAGAGGCAAGATCTTATCCTAAAAATAAGACTGTAATGTCCACCCCACCAAGAGATTCTTAGGTCCAGGTCAGAAACAAACTCAGAATTCAGCAAGCACATAGTAAAATTATTGATCATACAGTAAAATACTGAAAGTTAAATGCACAACTTCTGTGGAATTGTTTTAGAAAAGAATTTTTAAAACTAGTAAAAAGTTGATCTTTTACTGACATTTCTATTGTTTTAAAAACATTCAAAACACTTTCTAAGGTCACTGTCAGTTCCTTAGCAGTGTGAACGATTCCTAACTAGAAAAAGAGATTACTTTATTAAAGCAATAATTAGAGTTGATTTCAAATTTGTTATTATCCAAAACTGACCTGCATTTACTTTAAGTATTGCAGTAGAACTTTCCCTTTAAAACTGCTGTCACCATTACTATTTGCTTTACATTCTAATCTTTAATTTATATGAAGGGATTTGTTACAGTTAGTCTGGGTCAGTGACCGAGTGCCTTCAAAGGGATACAACACCGAAATGGGCCTTGTTCTTACCTGGATTCATTTCATGTTACTGATTTGACCTGGCAATTAAATGCATAAGTACTATATATCCATTTTAGGGGTCCTTAGGATGTGGGAATATGCGTTCATGAGATTATACTTATGTTTCTGTCTACATCAACCTTTATTTTTCCCAGGTTAGACTGCAGACTTTAAAATGCATGGATACATGTACAAAAGAGTGCATACACTGTACAGTTTTATTCATATACTGTACAAAAATAGCCAAAACTAACTTATGGTATCAGAGGTCAAGATAGTGGTGTCCCTAGGGGTGGCAGCGAGGGCATTTGGGGTGGGGAAGGGATGTGGTGCCATGGTTGAGTATCTCATTAAAGGCTCAGCTTCCTCGTTTGTAGGAAGGTGTTTGATAATATGTGTAGAGTTCTTGACACATCCTGTGCCGTATAATAAGAGTTTAATAAGCAACAGGTACTATCAACAGCCAGTGATCTCCTGGCAGTCCCATAGGTTTCTCAAATTCAGAATGTCTATTTGACTTTGTCATCTTCCTTCACCATCATCTACCCACCTCCTGGTACCATGGGAATCATTCTCCTTTCCCCCTGCTCCCCATCAGTCACAAGGTCCGTTGATTAGCTCTCCAGAGTGTGTCAGTTTCTTCCCCAAGGCATGTTCAAGCCATCAGTCTTTCTCACTTGTCTTATTTCAAATGTCTCCCCCCCTAAACAAAACAAAACAAAATAAAACAAAACAAATGTCTCCCAGGTGCTCCCTCTGCCTCCAAAAAACTCCTTATAATGCAGACAGAATGATTTTTCTAAAGTGGAGTTCAGTCATGCCACATATGCACCTTACTTGAAATTCCAAAATGTTTTCCCATTTCCCTGAGGATAAAATCCCACTGCTTAATATATAAGCTCTCTTGTAAGGCCCCATGGCCTGATTTTTTTCTCCTTCCCTCTCTAGCTTCAGCTCTCGCTATTCCCTCTTTATAATCTATACTGTAAAAGGGTTTAGATTCACTCAGTTTCTTTTCAACATGCTACACCATCCTCTTTTTTTTTTTTTTTTTTTTTGAGAGAGAGAGAGAGAGGGTGTATGCGAGCGTGGGAAGGGCAGAGGGAGAGGGAGAATCTTAAGCAGGCTCCATGCTCAGTGCAAAGCTCCATCCCAGGACTGTAATATTGTGACCTGAGCCAAAATCAAGAGCCACTTTAACCTACTGAGTCACCTAGGCACCCATATACCATCCTCTTTCAATTCATAGGTTGTTAGAAATAGTAACATTTCTAATAGTAATATTTATTTAATAGTAATATTTCTGTTAGAAACAGCCCTCGTCTCTGTGCCTCTCCCTGCCTTCCCCACTGTTAAGGGCTGAACTGTGTTCCCCCAAATTCATATGTTGAGGTCCTAACACCCAGTACCTCAGAATGTGACTGTATTTGGAGATAGGGCTTTTAAAGAGGTAATTGAATTAAAATGGGATTATTCCAGTGGACCCTTACCCAGTCTGACTAATCTTACAAGAAGAGGAAATTAGGACACATAGTGGCACAGAGGGAAGACCACATGAAGACACAGTGAGAAGATGGCCATCTTCAAGCCAAGGAGAGAGGCCTCGGGAGAAATCAACTTGCTGACACTTTGATATTAGTCTTCTAGCCTCTCAAACTGTGAGAAAATACATTTCTATGTGAAAGCCACCCACCCTGTGGAACACTGTTATGACAGCCCTAGCAAAGTAACGTATCTGTAGTGAATCCACTCCCATTCTTCGGGACTAAGCTCAAAGCCACTTCATCTCAGACGTTGCCTGGGTTAGACTGGCTGCCCTTCCATGAGACACATCACATCAGGGGTGCATTGGACACTCACTGTGGGCCAGGCCCTGTTCACAGTGCTGTACCTGGTGCCACGCATTTCTCAGAACTACTTTAAGAGAGATTTTGTCATCCTACATTTACTGATGAGAAAACTGGAGAGGAGAGGAGCTATCAGCCATACACTCATGTACAAAAGACCCAGTCTCTTTTCTTCAGTTCTTGTCAAGGTAGAATATTCTTAACACAAGTGTTCGAGTTTAACCCCAGTTCAGCTTTATTTACCTTATCATAGCGTTCGTCTAACATATTGCAAATACTTGTTTCATTTTCTTCTCTGCTAGTCTCTAAGTTCCAGGAGCACAACTCTGCCTGGACTTTTTCCTGCCAATCTGCTGGCCAGTGTCCAGCACAGCGTGTGGCCTCCTGATATCTGTGGGATGCTCCCAGCTCCGAGACTGAGGCGAGTGGGCTGCTAGAGAGGTCCTGCGTGGCCTGCAGATAGGGTAGGAGAATGGCAGCGGTGCTCTTTTAGGAGGGAGAGAGGGTGAAGGGGCAGGGGTGTGGCTGAGAGGACTCAAGTGGGCATGGCGTCTCGTAACTTCTCCCTCTTCTTTCGCTACGGTGCTTGCAGTTCTGGCTCTTGGGGTCAGGGAAGGAAAGTATGAAAGCAGACAATTATCAAGAAATATTACATATCCATTCTGTATCCCTACATCTGGTTGACTCTCCTTTGGCAGTTTTGTTCTTTTGAAACTTTAAAGAAAGTTTTCGTCAGAAATTTAGGATATGGGTGATAAAATCTAATTGTACACAATTTAATTTGGAAAATGCATGGAAAGGGTCCACATAAACATAAAAGAGTGAGACTGAATAGCTGCAGTGAAATGAAGGGCAGAAAGCTCTGTTACTGAATGATTTGATGTTAGAAAAAAAAATACTGCAGATTGGCATGTTTTCTAGGATTTCACAAGCACTTCCTGTAATTCAGGGTCTGTTAACATTGGCAAATGGGCCTGTGTCCAGATCTGGGACCCCCGTAAGAGCTGAGCCAGGTTAGTTCAGAATTGAACTTTCAAGGTCTGAGAAACGTGTGTGTGTGTGTGTGTGTGTGTGTGTGTGTGTGTGTGTGTGTGTGTGTTTTGGTTTTTGGGGGCGGTTTGGGGGTGAATTTTTGTAAGCATTTAGTGTTGCCAATTAACAGGGATAGATAAGAAGAAAAGAGTCTCTGCCCTCAGAGGGTTTTCAGTCTAGTGAAAGAGGCAGATGTGAGAGCAAATAAACTTAGTGGAGGAGAAAGGGGCTGGGATAGAATATGGTCAGGACCTGGGGCACAAAGGAGGCAGCAACCATTCCTACCTGGGGAAATAGAAGAGCTTTGCGGAGGCGGTGGCCTTTTGCAGCTGAGTGCTTGAGAGAAACACGTGAAACAAATACAGTTCCACTTAGAGGTAAAGCTCATCATTTCACACAATTTTGGGGGCACATATAAAACTTCTCTGAGAAAAAGATCATTATCAAAAGTGACTTTCTAAAAGTTAATACTGCTGGAATCCAAGTATACCTACTTTTTAACACTAAAGTTTATTTTTATTGTATTCTTGGTGTGACTTCATTTTATTTATTTACTTCGATTCAGTAATTCAGTTCAACATTTATTGAACACTTACTTTGTGCCACATACTGTTCAAGGCTCTGGTATACACACAGGTAAGTGTCTTGCCCTCCAGCTCATAATCTCAAAGAGAGACAAGTATGTAAATAAGTCATTTAGAATACAGGTGTTAATGGTACCCAACAGTAAGTGTTTAACTCTGAATAGTGAGAGAAACTGGTAAGATAGCTTGGAGATTTAGTAAGATTTTGGTAGGGTTTTGAAGGATAAATAAGATTTGGAATTTTAAAAAGAAACAGAAAAAAAAAAAAACAAACCTGAGCATTAACTTTTAAATTCAGTGTTTATGGAGGATTGTTTATATAGCATATCAAATATAATAAATGTTTAGACTAACCTACTATATTTGTCTGTACTGCAACGTATGTGACACAGGACAGGCATTTTTAGGTCTATTGTATTTATAAAGAATCTGCGAAAAAGCATAGTTTATTAATATCATCTGTATTGTCTTAGTCTTTTTATATCTAGATCAATAAAACAATAATTTATGAAGAAGTAAGACTTTAAAAGATTTCCCCAGGGGGTGGGAGTGGGTAACATCTCTGCTGAAAGCATTTTTGTGTACCTGTTATTTTAGTGAATTTTGGTAGGACCTCGTCAGGGCACAGGGAATTTTGTGTTCTTCCCCTTAGGACTTTCCGATTAGAAAGCCATGACAGAGGGGGGCGCCTGGGGGCTCAGTTGGTTGAGTGGCCCACTTCAACTCAGGTCATAATCTCTCAGTTTGTGGGTTCAAGCCCCGCATCGGACTCTGTGCTGACAGCTCAGAGTCTGGAGCCTGCTTCGGATTCTGTGACTCCCTCCCTCTGTACAGCTCCCCCACTTGCACTGTCTCTCTCTTTCTCTCAAAAAATGAATACACATTAAAAAAAAAAAAAAAAAAAAAGCCATGACAGAGGATCCTACTTTTGCTGATTGAAAAAAAAAAAGACATTTAGCTTAGGTGAAATGCAGAGTTTCAGACAAAGAGAAAGCTTAACAGTGTCTACTTAGCATGTGTGCTAGTGGAAAACAAACCACTTATCTTTTCATTTCCCACAAAACAGGTAACTTCCTCTGCTTTCCATGAATATAGATGTAATACAGGAATTGACATACCAGTTTAACTTACATACAAAGTAGCTTTCTAGAAAAGGAGCATTTATATGTTACTAGCATCTCATCACCATCTTTACCCAAAGATCAGTCTTTTTGTTATTTTCCCAGCATGCATCACAATGCAGTTCTATATTCAGACTCACACAAAATTGAAATAGAGATCTTTAGTAAATTAATGGCTTGTATTCATTCACCACTCAACAAATATTTCTTGTCAGGCCCTCTTCTCAGTACTGAAGGTATAGTAGTATACACGACAAAATAGGTGATAATTTTCTGCTCTCATGAAGCTCACGTTCTAGGGGCAGAAAATACGTGAAATAAACAAGTTACGTTTTAGTATGTAATGTGTTGTGATACATGAACATAGTGGGGGGGAAATGAAGGAGGGACAAAGGAAAGGGGTGCCAGGAGACCTGGATGATGAGGGGTTGTTGCAATTTAAAATGAGGTGGGAGGGAGAGATTTACCAAGGAAAAGAATTTGAATTTAGATCTGAAGAAGACCTAATCTGCTGGAGGGAGCAGCAAGTGCAAAGGCCCTAGGGTGCCTTTTTTTCCCTCCAGGAAATAGCAAGAAGGCCAGTTTTACTGGAGTGGAGAGAATAAGGCAGCATATAGCAAGAGATGATGTGAGAGGGGTAATGGCAGGTCAGATGAGATTGGGCCATTTTAAGAACTTTTATGTATAATCCTTTGGTCTAGATATTCATCTATTTACCAAACTATATTGAACATCTATTTTGTTATCAGGGATTATATGAAGCAGTGGGGATGCAATAGGTTTGTAATACTTGACTTCAGATGTGATACTTGCTTGCAAGTAGTTTATGTTAACAGCAGAGAATTTCCTTAATAATACATGTATTGAGCATTTATGTGCCAGGCATTACCTTGAAAGACTTATGTATATTAACTCCTTTAGTATTCAAAGCATTCCTACAATATAGGTACTGTTACCTATGGCTGGGGAAACTAAAGCACACCAAAGTCAAGTGGCTTGCCAGGTTTACATGGCTAGTCATCAGCAGTACTAGGTTTCAAACCCAGGGAGTCTCACCCCAGAGTTCAGCCCTTGACCATGAGGTAAAATCTAGTCTTCCAAAAGAAGCAGACCACCTCTTACGGAGATGCTCATCTGAGGCAGGAGAGCCATGGCAGTGTGGGTGTGGTGCCAGCTTTGGAGTCTGACCTATCTGAGGGGGTACTCTGACTTCCCCTTAGATTTACATAGGCAATTCACATAACCCTTTTACCCTTAGGTTTTGTATTCCTTACAAACAAGGAGAATAACATAACGCTATAAATGTACTTTATGGGTAGATTGTCAAAATTTAATTAGAGAAATGGGAACCTGTAGCATGGTGTTTGGCCCAGTCTGGGAACTCAGTAAATATTTGTGTTCTCCCCTTTCCCTTTCCATAAGTCAAATAACATCATCCAGTGATGACATGTTCCTTGCAGGTCTTCTCTTCAAAGAGAACACCCGAGCAAGTGTGATTGTTCTTGTCATATGGATGGGTTTACAGAACGAGGTTGTGTAGATAGATGTAGCATCGTTTTCTCGTTCTAAGATATGGGGATTGTTAAGTTTTGTGTTTAGAGCTGAATTGGTGTCTTTCCAGAAACCAGCATCTGTGCCTGACACAGCTCTACCCTTGCTTACCTGTCAGTGTAACACCTTCTCACAGGCTCTTACTGTGCTGCTTGCAGATGCACTGGTAGGCTTGGGAGTGTGCTACTGTATTATTAGAGAGGCTTTTCATCCCCGCAAGTTGACCTGCTGGCCAAGAAGCTCACAGAGCCATGTTACTGTTTCCTCATGCTGTATTTTTCCTGATTCGGCATATTATACCTATAGAGACCCCCCCCCCCCCCGAAAAATCATTCCCAGGAGTAGAAAACTTGTAGAAATATAAATTCCTGCCATGTGAAAGCAGGGGTAGTAAACTGACACAGCGGGAGATTACTCATCAGTTTGTACAGCAGCAGAGGTTAGCTGTCTATTCCTGTACCTCGAACATCATCGGAAGCCTAGCTGTGTGATTCTGGGAAAATTACTTAACTTTTCTGTGCCTCATACGACATCAGAAGCCTAGCTGTGCAGTCTTGGGCCAATTACTTAACCTCTTTCTGCCTCTTACAGAGTCAGAAGCCTTGCTATACAATTCCTCCTCTGTAAAATGTTAGTAATAGTATAATCTCATAGGGTAGTACCAAGGATGAGATTAGTTAGTATATGTGAAGCGCTTAGAATGCTAATTGGCACCTAGCAAATATCAAAAATGTTTTACTATTGCTATCATTATTTTAAGTCCAGCATGGCATCTTGATTGTACATGTCTCCCTATGAAAGTCTAGACTAGAAAGTTTGGCTTCCTAATAGAAGAAACATCAACACTTGAGAAAAATAAAAGTAGTTTCATTTATTAATGGCCACTAATGATCAAAACTAAAGACATAATCTAGTAGGTACGGCATATAACTCACATAACTTGTAAATGAAAAATTGTGCTTAAATTTGTTGTTCTTCCCTTGTTGAATATATATCGATATTATAGTGTATATGTTATAAAATATAAACAATAAAGGCTTTGCTCATAGGCTGCATTGTTTGTTTCTTGTAGAAGAATTACCAAAGTCTATTGTTTACAACCGAAGCCTACCTAAGAGCTGTGGAAAATGGGCAATAAAATCAAGCTTTAGTGGAAGTACAACATAAAAGCAACAATCATCCTGTGACTTAATGCCCTCACTACGTAGTTGAGTTAATAGTCATTGGCACATAACTGCTAATAGTCAAAGCTGGCTGTTCACAGCTTACTGTAAACAAGAACTATTTGCTGTCCTGGGTTTAGAGCACATTTCCTCTGACAATCATTTTGCTTCTTTTGTTCTCAGTATTCATTTGGGACCATTTGTGTTGTCAAGGAAGCTCTAGTTTCACTTCCAGACTTTTATTCCAAAGAGATGAGTTGGTATCTTTGATGTGTTTTAAAACTCATTTTATTTTATTTTTTTTAAATTTTTTTTTCAGCGTTTATTTATTTTTGGGACAGAGAGAGACAGAGCATGAACAGGGGAGGGGCAGAGAGAGAGGGAGACACAGAATCGGAAACAGGCTCCAGGCTCTGAGCCATCAGCCCAGAGCCCGACGCGGGGCTGGAACTCACGGACCGCGAGATCGTGACCTGGCTGAAGTCGGACACTTAACCGACTACGCCACCCAGGCGCCCCTTAAAACTCATTTTAAAGCTTGCTTGTAATTAAGGGTATTAGCTAATTAATAATTTTGCACTGATTATGCAGGTACTATTACTTTAGTAATATACGTTCACCTTTCATTTCCCTCTCCTGCTATACTGTTACTTTGAGGTGTCTTTTGGGTTTTTTACCCTTACTGGCAGAAGGACTGAATTGAAGATAAAAATCTGTCAGCATTTGCCAGCCGAAAAAGCTGAAGTTATGACACTGGTGAGGCTGGTTTTCTTTTGCTCATGGATAAATCACTGCCATATAGAAAGTGCAATAAAATCATGAGTCAGTATTCAAAATGTTACTGTTAATAGAAGGACCATTGCAAGACAGAAAAGACAGAAGCAGTAAGTTTTGAGCAATAGCTAGTATTTCCTTTGATCTCTTTGTCTCAGAGATTAAACTTGAAGTTTGTCTAGAAATGGCACTAGAATTATTCTTTTATTTCAGCAAAAACAGTTAAAATTGGGTTGTTCAACCAAAATTGTACCAATTTCATCTTACAGTGAGGTCTTGTTTAATTAATTATAATACGGTAACTTGGCTGCCTCTCTCTGGCTCCTCCCACCCTTCTGATCCTCCTTAATCCTACTCATCTTTTCTTACTTTCATGTCGCTTACTATCTTCTTAACTACTACGTAACTTACTTATTTCTTGTCTTTATCATTTTTATCCGCATTACTAGAGTTAAACTCTCTGAGGGTGAAGGTCTTTTCTTGTTCACTAATGAATGTCAAGAATCATGTCTGAGAATCATGCCTGGCATATAGTGAAGTACTCAGTAAATATTTGTTTGATGAATGAAAATTATGCCTAAGTCTTCTCTTTGCATAAAGTCATTTTTACTGCATGTTAAAAGGAACTGTGTTATATACGACACTGTATATTGGAAGACTCATGGGAATTATTTTCATTAAGATTTCCATGCTTCTCGTAGTGTACTTGTACAAAAAAAATCTTGAGGAGGCAATAATAAAATTCTGCTTAAAGTTATCTTTAATGGCTTCCCATTGTTTATGGATAAGGAGTGAAACCCTTCCCGTGCCGGAAGGTTCACATCTCCTGGCCATATCCACCTTTCCAGCTCCATCTGTGCCCGTGCCATTTCTTCAAGCTGCTCAGATGCCCCACGCTCCCCACTGCCGCATTTGTCCTGCCTGTACTGTTCTCCTGGCCATCAACCTCACCACCCTGTGCACTAGTTGGATCCTACTCATGTGGCCAATCCCAGCTCAGGCAGCTTTTCCTCAGGGAAACCTTCACTTGCAATGACGTTTATCACCCTTTTTTAATTGCAGCCGTATGATTGGTCTCCCTTTCAGAGAGCAGTCTTGAAAAGGGCTGAGAATGTCTGTCTTTGCTGCTCATTGTATCTCTTGTCTTCACCACAGGGCCTGGTACCTGGTAGATTCTTAAGGACATTTGTTGAATGAAGGAATAGTTTCTTCTACGTCAGCATTAGACCAATCTGAATGAAGCATGCCTTTGTTAGCTGAGATTCTACTTAGGCCCGAGGATGAATTTACTCTCCATTTCCTTCTCCTTAGCCTCTCTCTCTCCCTCCCTGCCATCCCTGCCCCCACTGTGTAAAGCTGACTGAAAAATTGCCTTAATCAGTCATACTGCCGTTATTACTACTTAATAGAACTGGAACAAGAAAATGTGGAAATCAGATAAGTCGGTATTTCTGAAGAAAGGCACTTTATAAATAAAAGGCTTATGTTGTTTTGTGTTTATGGGTCGTATATAGCCTAATTGGACAAGACAAGTACCCTTGATACTAAGATAGAAACCTCTGTGATAGAGCATTTACCTACAAAGATGAAGTCCATTGCTAAACTACTACAATCTGGCATTGTTGCCACTACGGGAAGATTTCTCATTTGCAAAAGACAAATGTTGATGTATAAAAAATAGTCGGAATGGTGACTGGCTTTACCTCGATGTTCAATAGGATCAATAACATTGGTTTCTGTCAGCATTTTTCTTCTTAAAATACCCATCGTGTAGCAATCTAAATGGGTATTGATGGATTTAATCCACTTTGTTTTACTATTTGTTGGAAGTTCTATGAAATGAACTGCATGGTGTGTGTGTATTGAGGAGTGGTTAATGGAGAGTCACTTAGCTAAGAGTGATTCTAACTGTTGGCCGGGATCTGAATCTCACCATGACTGTGTATTTTCTGCTTTTTGAGTGTGTAGAAACTTACCTGAGAGTGTGGGGGATAAAGGTTAAGCTGTTCTTAGTCAGAAAGTAAAATTCTGCATTAGTTTACATACACAAGATATAAATAAGCCCACTATGAAATTTTTTTCAAACAGGAGAAAAATCTAATTTCATTCATATCGGGAGTCCACACAGACACGAAGTTCCCACTGTGAATGGTTTAGAATGAACAGAGTGATGTTTGACCATTTCAGTAAATCTTTAAGTGAAAAAGAAAAATTTAGTGAAACTAGTGAAACTTGGAAAGTTTATTTGTGATATGAGGATAAGAAGTGTAAGTTGTAAGATAGCCATCTGCCTGTGAAAAACATTTTTATATTAGCAAATTTGGGTATTCAGGTAGATCTCCAGAATATATACCTGAAGAAGAGTCTACTATATAATCTACTATCTTAATCACCCATTGCTTTAGCAACTGAAAAGGAAAACAAGTAAAGCTAATACTGATTCTTAGTCATAAAGTGAGTTTGACTCCGTGCAGTAGCGATGTTTATATCTGTGCTAAGGGAAAATTGAAAGTAACTTCAAGACTTCCACCATATACACAGATAGGATAAAGCACCATTAATCTTTGCCATCAGATTGTTCCTAATCACTACAGGAATAGCTCGAGACAATAAACTGTGTCTTAATAGAGAGGCCTGAGCGCTGAGTTCACAAGAGGATGTCTCCTTTCCCTGCTATAATCAAGGGGTTCCTAGCCAGGGACTAAGCTGGCCTTGGCGTTATGCAGTAGCCTGTTCATCTTCAGAAGCTTCAAGGCTCTACCTTCTGAGGTTGCAGTGTGCTCTCTGACCAACTGGGTATGAACGATATACTAGCCCACTGAACAAGCTGAGACCCTTAGATCCTGTTTCCAAGCCTGCCTTGGAATTCAAATCAATCATAACTTCTTGTAAGGTCACTCTGCATGCTTTGTCATTAGTTTTTCTATATTATCAACAAGGGTATTTAAGATGTCACTTTAATAGAATCGCTATGCCTAATCAATTCAAGTCTGCAAGCAGTTATTTGACTAACTACATGTTACAGCCCAACCTAGTTGCTAAAAAATGGTAGCATTAGAGATTGTATTGGGGTGCCTGGGTGGCTCACTTTGTTAAACGTTCACCTTCAGCTCAGATCATGATCTCACGATCTGTGAGTTTGAGCCCTGTGTCAGGCTCTATGATGATAGTTCAGAGCCTGGAGCCTGCTTCAGACTCTCTGTTTCTCTCTCTCTGTCTCTGTCTCTCTCTCTCTGCCCCTCCCCCACTCACACTCTGTCCCTGTCTCTCTCTCTCAAAAATAAATAAACATTAAAAAAATAAAAAATAAAAAGAAATTGTAGGCACTATAGGGCACCTGGATGGCTCAGTTGGTTAGGCATCTGACTCGATTTCGGCTTAGGTCATAATCTCATGTTGTGAGATTGAGCCCACTTCTAGCCCTGAGCTGGGTGTGGAGCCTGCTTAAGGTTCTCTCTCTCAGTCTCCCTCTCCTTCTGCCCCTCCCCTGCTCTCTCTCCCTCTCTCTCTCTCAAAAAAAAAAAAAAAAAAAAAAAAATTGCAGGCACTTGCTGTGTACCAGCCATTTTATTGCATCATCTTAGCCAGTGTAACAATGTATTTAACCAGGAGGGTCTGTACTATTGAGTTTAAATCAAATGACCAGTGTAAATGTAAGTCTTTATCTTCAACAGAAGACTTACAGTGACATAAGAAAAAATATGGGGCGCCTGGGTGGCTCAGTCGGTTGAGCGTCCGACTTTGGCTCCGGTCATGATCTCGCGGTCTGTGAGTTCGAGCCCCGCGTCGGGCTCTGTGCTGACTGCTCAGAGCCTGGAGCCTGTTTCAGATTCTGTGTCTCCCTCTCTCTCTGACCCTCCCCTGTTCATGCTCTGTCTCTCTCTGTCTCAAACATAAATAAACGTTAAAAAAATTTTTTTAGAAAAAATACGAGACAACGATAGTACTGCTGTAGACATTAGCAGTCAGATACGAGATGTCATCAGCTAGGTACTAGATTTGGTTTCTCTTGTTTTGTGGAGGATTTCTGTGTTTGTGTTTGTGAACAGTGTTGGTCTGTTGGTTTTAGATTTTGTCATGTCTTTGTATGGGTTTCCTATCAGGAGAATTCTGATTTCTTACAGTGGATTGAGAGGAGTTCCCTGTACCTCCCATTTCCTGTGCAGGTTTGGTATTTTTTCATTTTTAAATGATTTTGTGAGGCCGTCTAGGCCTGGAGCTCTCTGTGGCAGGCTTCTAAATTATGAATTCAGTTTCTTTAACAAATATGGGTAGGTTCCATTTCTTCTGCTGTCAGTTTTAGTAATTTATATCTTTTAGGGAATTTGTCCATTTTATGTAAGCTGTTGAATTTCTTGGCATATGATTGTTTATAATATTCCATTATTTTTCATTTGCTATCTGTAGGATTTTTAGGATAATCCTCTTATTTCCTCCACAATTCTGGTAATTTATGTCTTCTTTCCTTTTTTATTGATGAAATTCCTACAAATTTATCTGTTTCACTCCTCTTTTCCAAAACCCAGGTTTTAAAAAACTTATTTTCTCTATTTTTTTTTTTACCTGTTTACTCTTTGTTTCTGTAATTTACATTCTTAATTATTTCTTTGATTTATTTGGGGCTTAACTTTTTCTTCTTTTACTAGGTTCCTATGATGGAAGCTTAGATCATGGATTATTGACTTCTCTTATTTGTTTGTTTGTTTGTTTGTTTGTTTGTTTATATAGAGAGAATGAATCCCAAGCAGGCTCCACACTGTCAGTGCAGAGCCCCACATGGGGCTTGATCTCATGAACCATGAGATCATGACTTGAGCTGACATCAAGAGTTAGACACCTAACCGACTGAGCCACCCAGGCATCCCTAACTTCTCATATTTTTAATATAAGAAGTTAATGCTATATTACCTCTAAGGACTGCATTAGCAGCATCCCACAAATATTGAATTGTGTAGTTTTGTGTGATGATGCTGTAGTTTTTGTATTATTCAGTTAGGTTTTTTTTTTTTTTTAATTTCCCTTAGGATTTCTCCTTTGATCTTTGGGTTATTTAAACACGTATTGTTTAATTCCCAATATTTGGGGCTTTTCTAGATCTCTTTTTCCAATTTCTAAATAAATTCCATTATGGTCAGAGAGCATACTTTATGAGTTAAGTCCTTTAAAATTTATTGAGATTGGTTTTATGGACAAGCATATGGTTTATCTTGGTAATGTGCACTGTGAGTTTTAAAAGAATGTGTATTCCACCCTTTGGGGTGAGAGTATTCAATAAATATCCATTAAGTTAATTTGGTTGATGCTGTTGTTTAACATTTCTTTGTTTTTCCCAATTTTCTGGTTACTTGTCGTTACTGAGAGAGAGGTATTGACATCTCTAGCTGTAACTGGGATTTGTCTGTTTCTCCTTTCAGTTCTGAGAGTTTTGACTTCAAATATTTTGAAGTGTGATTTATTGTATCCATATTTAAGGGTAGGTTGTTGGGTTCTCTTTATAAAATAAGCTTTTTCTCATGAAGAAATAATGCTCTTTGTCCTCAGTCATATCCCTTGTTTCAAAGTTGTGCCTGCCATAGAGTTGTGCTATTCAGACATCCTTTCCAAAAAGTAGTATACTTAGCCCATGACTTTAGCTGCCATACTTTTGGGATCTGCCACATATTTCAGCTGTAGCTGTGCTCTCCCCAGGACACTCCCCATTCGTGATGGAGCACAACAGGGTACTAGAGTTGGGCCATTTTTGACCAATGCCAGTTCTTCTACTGAGCTGTATCTGCTGGGGACTGCCCATCAGCCTGGCTGAGACTTTCTCCCACTTGCACTGCAGCCTGAGGCCCTCCCGACCCAAATCTTCTTTCCCCTTCTCTCCTTTCACCGGTGTCAGATCAGCAATCATATCTGAAGATCTTTTCCTGTCCAGTCCTGCTCTTTCTCACCTTTGTCTTTCACAAATGGTTTCCCCAAATAAGTCTCCTGAACCTCCGATTTAGTCTTGACATCTGCTTCCCTGGTACCCAAACTACCACAGAAGTCTGCTTTGTCTGAATTAATATGGCTGACCAAGCTTCCTTAGGCTTAATATTTGCATGGTAAACTTAGTCCATCATTTTACTCTGTGTGTTTATAATTAGTGTGTTTCTTGTAGGCAGCATATGTGGTTGGGTTTAATCTACTATCTTAAAAAAAAATTTTTTTTTAATGTTTATTTATTTTTGAGAGAGAGACACACACACAGAGTGTGAGCAGGGGAGGGACAGAGAGAGGGAGACACAGAATCCGAAGCAGGCTCCAGGTGAGCGGTCCGCACAGAGCCTGATGCGGGGCTTGAACTCACGAATCGCAAGATCATGACCTGAGCCAAAGTCAGACGTTTAACTAACTGAGCCACCCAGGTACCCTGGGTTTAATCTGTTATCTTGCTATATATTTTCTATTTATCCCATCTGTTCTCTTTCCTGGCCTTTTTTGGGATTATTTGTGTATATTTTTTATATTTCATTTATCTACATTCTTATAGCTGTTTGTTCATTATTTTTAGTGGTTACTCCAGAGTTTACAGTATTCCACTTTAGCTTTTCACTTTTCACCTTCAAATAATATATCATTCATGTGGTATGTAAGAACTTTATGATTTTATGCTTTCATTTTCTCCTTCCTATCCTTCATAATATTACTGTCATGCATTTTATTAAGTACATATGTCAAAAACCTTATAATACATTGTTATTATTTTTTGTTTTGAACAATTATATTTTAAAGAAATATAATAAGGAATGCTTTTATTTTACATATGCTCGCATATTTACAAATTTCCACACTTTTAATTCTTTTGTGCAGTTCCAAGTTTCCATCTGGTATTATTTTCTTTCATGAAAAACTTGCTCTAACATTTCTTGTAGTGCAGATCTGCTGGCCACGAATTCTTTGTACTTTTGTTTATCTGAGATAGTATTTATGAAGTCTTCGATTTTGAACGATTTTTCACTGGATATAGAATTTTAGGATGACCTTTTCATTTTTCTTTCAGCACTTTAAAGATGTCATCCAACTGCTCTTTGCTTGTATTGTTTTAATGAGAAGTTGGCAGTCATTCTTATTGTTGCTCTTCTGTTCATCACGTCTGTTTTTTCCACTCTGCTGCTTTTGATGTTTTCCCTTTATCTTTGTTTTGTATTATCTTTGTTGGGGTTCACTGAATTTTTTGGATTTCTGGTTTGTAGTTTTCATTGAATTTGGAAAAATTTCAGCCATTATTTCTCTATCTCATTTTTATCCTGTGACTCCCCCCCCCCCGCCCCCGCCATCCTAGGACTCAAGTAACATATGTGTTAGACCACTTGGGGTCATCCTGCACATCACTGAGGCTCTGTTCATTTTTTGCAGCCCTTTTTCCCCTCTGTGTGTTGAAGTTTGACTATTTTCTGTATTGTCTTCAAATGTGCTGGTCTTTTCTGAAGTTAATCAATGTCCTGATAATTGCATCTAGTATATTATCATTTCAAATCATTTTTCATTTCTGTTGTTATATGTTGAGCATATTTATAATTGTCTTGTGTGTCAATTCCTCACCTCTGTCCTTTTGAGTCTGTTTCTATGTCTCATTTTCCTGCTTCTTTGTATGTATAGTTTTGTTTTGTTTTTTTACTGAATACTAGATCTGTGTTTTGTTTGTCTGCAGTAGCCTTTACTGTATGGTGGATTTAGCCCTACAACTCAACTGATACTTTAAAGTTTCATACTACTAAGATACTTCTGGGGTTAGGACCTGAATCCCCAGGCGCTGAACCTAGACTTTCTAGTCTGACTATTAAAAACTCATGTGGGGGTGCTTGAGGGGCTCAGTCGGTCAAGCGTCCGACTTCGGCTCAGGTCATGATCTCACGGTTCGTGGGTTCGAGCCCCACATCAGGCTCTGTGCTGACAGCTTGGAGCCTGGAGCCTGCTTCTGATTCTGTGTCTCCCTCTCTCTCTGCCCCTCCCCTGCTCATGCTGTCTCTCTCTGTCTCTCAAAAATAAATAAATGTAAAAAAAAAAAAAAGTTAAAAACTCATGTGTCTCCTTGCTCTTTGCAAACTCTGTGAATCCTTTAACTTAAAGATCCTCACTTGGTTTTTGTCCAGCATTGTGAAGTTAACCCTGTTTATATATGACTTACCATTTAGCAACAAACTCAAGGAGACCCATATATGGATTTCTTGAGCCCTTTGTCTGCATAGCTCCTTCCTGTCTTATTCTTGTCCTAGAAAATTCCATCTGCCTTAGCCTCTGTGAACTCTGTTCTGTGTCCCCTTAATTCAGACCCCAGTATTCCTGGGTTTCCTGTCACTGCCCTGCCAGTCTGGAATGTGCATCCAGGATGGAAGCTGGGGTAACTACAGAGTTCACCTCAGTTGTTCCCTTTCTCTCAGGATCACATCTTGTACTTTCTTCTAACATTTATAAGCAGTTTTTCACATATTTTGTCCAGTTTTCTAATTGTATGGCAGGAAGGCTACTGCACTCCCAGTTAATCCATCATGGTGAGAACCAGAAATTTCAGTTTTTATGAATATTCTGGATGTTTTCTTTTACATAAGGTAGCCTTTGAGAACATTCTGCAGAAGCGATTTTTTGCAGAGACTCCAAGGCCATTTACTATGCCCTGGGTTGGCACAGGCTAAGATTGGACACAGCACTGTGGTTGGGCATTTCAGAAAGAAGGGGGTAAGGCAACTGGGAGATAAAGGGTGGCAGTCGGCCCTTTTCTTTCCAGGTACCCTTGCCCCAATCATAAATCAAGGACAACCTGTACATTCAAACTATTCCAAGAGAGGAGTGTCCTGGCTGAAAAATTCTGTATCTCTTATTTATGGATGGAACTTCCTTTCTCTATTGAATGTTCATGGCAATTTAAGTATTTATTTTTTATATATATATAATTTTTTAAATGTTTATTTATTTTTGAGAGAGTGAGAGAGAGACAGAGTTACAAGCAGGGGAGGGGCAGAGAGAGAGGGAGACACAGAATCCGAGCAGGCTCCAGGCTCTGAGCTGTCAGCACAGAGCCTGACACGGGGCTCAAACCCACGAGCTGTGAGATCATTACCTGAGCCAAAGTCAGACGCTTAACTGACTGAGCCACCCAGGCACCCAAATTTAAGTATTTCTTTTAATCTTTTTCTTCAGCATCAGTGCTATTTGAGGACTTCTGAAAGCCAGGTGCTCTGTTAGGGATTTGTACTAAATCATTTATTTTTATAAAATGTCTCAGGAGGCAGGCACTAATATGACCTCTGTTTTATCCATGAGTAAAGCAAAGTGTAAAAGGATTAACTTTGCCCAAGCTCACGTAGTGTGCAAGTGGCAAAGCCAGTTGAACCTATGTCCTTCTTCCTTCGTGCCCTGCACTCTTGATATTGAGGTATACGGTCCCCCTTAGTACACACTACCTTTGTACCATAGCTACTTCTATACCTGTCTTACCAGTTCATGAGTTGATTGAGAATAGGAACCCTATGCTTACACATCTTAGGTCTTCAGTGTTTAGCAGAACCCCTGCCTAGAGCAAGTTGAAAGGGAGAAAAGGAGGGGCAAATATCATCTTTATCTCTCACTTTGGAAAAGAAATAGTCTGATAATTAACTTGCTGTTGAAATACTTCCTTGTCAATAAGACTGATCTTTTGATGTAACTTTTTTTACTTACTTTCTTCGTCATTAATCATAGGCGCTAGAGTCAGCTCACAGGAAATCAGCTGTCCTATAAAACAACAGATGGCAAAAAGGAAAAATTCATGATTCTTCTGTTGTACAGTGTATATGCCTACTTAATGGCAGACTTTGGGATAATGTGTTCCATGATGTTTGCTCCTTTTAGTCATACCTATAAATTATCTTCCCTTAGAAGATTTATTTTATGTTTTATAGCATAAGTGTTTATTAAAATAAGATACATGGTAGTCTCAAATAATAATATTAATAACATAGCAAAACCTTCCAGTCAGTAACTTGAAGTTATCTTTTTATTTGCTAGTGTAATACACAGTGATATCTTGATTAAGTCTGCCAGGAACCAGGGCAATAAAGCTGTTCTACAGGAAATGGCTGACGGTACATCAGCATCCCCAGGGGAGGGTGTCTGGGCTTCCAGGTGGGTCTCCCAAAGGTTCTTCTTACATTAGATGGCTGTTGGATGGCAGTTTCCACAATTTGTTCTCCTCCCCCAGGGTCAAATGTACATGTTCCAGGAGGCATTTAAGCCACATCTGATAACCCTTGTAATTGAACTTACAAGCTCCCTGTAGACTGGTATTTGTCAGGCTAGAGGCTACATGTAAGGTGAGAAAGTCTTGCTGCTGGAAACTGTCAAAAATCTATTTCAGAACTTCTTTAGAATCTGCAATTACTCAATTAAAAAGGCCTTTACCCCCAGGGAAGTTGCATGCGAGGTGAAGGAGGGGATATGTGGAAAACAACGCGTCACAATGTCTGAAACTTTGAGCTCAGAAAAACGGAGTATCGGAACCTGTTAAAGGCAGGAAATTCTGTTTTTATTTGACCACCACGCTCTGTTCTTCAGGGATTCTTTCTCGTTGGCCAAAAGCTATACAACTTTCAGGTTCAGTGATTATGAAATGCTTCCTCATATTGTGGAGCCAAAATGACTTCATTCAGAGTGAGAAACTTTAAATCTTTATTTTCCATTTTTAACACTTGCAAAAAGATGTGTATAAGCTCTTCTTCTGTCTATAAAGTCAAGAGAGCCAAGAGAGAGGGCAGGGAGGAGAGAAAAAGGGTGCGGAGGGTCCTATTTCCCAAGCAACGCAAGAGAACTCCTTAGAAGTAAGAGGGAATTATGTTTCACATGATCTTTTAAGATGCAGAATCTTTCCTCTCTTGGTAATTTTATAAGATGGACAAGTATCCACTAGAGTTGCTGTCTTCTTCATGCATGGTAGATTAATGGGCAGCCATCAAAGAATTGATTTTTAGTCTCTCTTAGCCTGAACTGGCCTGAACTGGATTCAGGCAATGATGTGAAGGCTCAAAACTAAATCTCTTGTTTCAGATCCCTGAGACTATCCTGTCTCCCAGCATGTTGTTATGTTATATTAAACATTAGCAGTTGGATCGTAAGACCCACAAGAGACCACACATTTGTATCCTCATTGTCTGGGTAATGCTTTTAAAAAAATCAATGAGTCCTTATCACATCCCACCACCACCGCTGGAGGACGTGAAGGGCACCAGAGGAAAGGAGTTTCCATTTTTAACAGAAACAGGCCTGAGGAAGGATTTTAGGTATATTCTAAATTAAGCTAAACTCTTTGTCAGTGAATTAATTCATACTGATTTTGTACCTCATATCCATGTTGTAAAAAATCTGTACATTAACCATCTTCATATATTTGAACAGGGTGATCTAACAAAACATAGAGTTGTATTTATGTCAACTGTTGTTAAGGGCTCCAACTTGTCTTAAAATTCTATAGCATTGCATTTTTCCTGGGATGTTTTTCTAGAGAAAAAAATTGTGGTTCATTCATTAATTCAGTAAGTATTTGTTATAGGCTTACTGTGTGTAGAGCATTGTGGTTTATTTTGTCTGAAATTATGCATTTATCTCTTCATTTATTTAAAAACAAGTACTTATTGCAGGTTAATAAATGTTAAGTGCTATTCTTGGTCCTGGGAATCATTATTAAGTATTCATTACCGATGGGGAAGTCAGACAATACACAAGTAAACAAATGTATACACAATATAATTTTGGAGAGAGGAGAGATGTATTAGGTCATTGCATTCAGCTACTAACATCTGATACTATGTAATAGCAGCTGGGAAATTGGATGCCATGATGCAATGACAGCATGATCTTGACTTTTATATAAGGCAAAATATGGGGTCTTTTACAGTTATGAGGTTCTCAGAGTAGACACATAAAGTGCTTGTTATTAGTCCCATTTATTCAGACAAAAAAGTGAGGCTTTGAGAAGAGAGATTGGATGAATTTCATATGGAAGGCCCAGGAAGATTGGATGAATTTCTTTACTTAAAGCTAGCAAATTGCAAAGGTTTTCTGAATCAAGCCTTTGCCTTCTGACCCTAAGTTGCATGGTTTTTTGTCTGCATTACTACTTGATACATGTTGGAATAATTATCTACAAATTCTTTTGTTTTCTACATTTCAGGTTTAAAATCTTTCCGGAGTCAAGACTCACCAAATCACTCTAGATACAGTGTGTTTGCTTTTGACTTTGGAAGTACTTTTAATAAAGCCTCCTATCTGCTTAGCTGGGAAAAGAAGGAAAGGGGGAGAGACTGTGTCCAAAAATTGCCCTCACACACTCCACGGGTTTTCATAAATCTCAGGCTTCTTGAGGCTGATTACACTTTGCAGTCTTCCTTAGGAAATGGGTGAAAATTGGAGCTGGGACACAAACAGGAAGGCTGGGAGGCAGATCTGTCCTGCAGGCACTATTTCTTTAAATAGTTACCGTGCAGTGGGAATTAGTTTACCACTTAGACAAGAAACTCCAATACCCTTTGTTTCTTGGCGGCTGAGCTGGAGGCAGCTAGTGCTGTCCTGTCCCGGAGGGGGAGGCAGTGCTCAGAGGGTGTGTGGTGGTGGATGTGGGTTGGAGGATGGCCTCCCCACCTCTGGGCCATGAGGACACACGGTCGCACAGATGTTCTATGCTTCTCCCTTAAGAATATCATCCGTGAGACTTTTAACCTCCTAAAAGGTAAGGTACAGAGCACTTCCTAGATCAGTAACTTGGGCTGCAGGCTTCTTTCCGCAGACTGATTCTTTTAAGAAGGGAGAGAAGAGGGTAGGTAAATGGTTGCTGTAGCTTTTTTAAAATCCATTTTAAGTGAATGTATAAGTGGGGCTTACGGTTTTATTAGTGGGTTATAGGTACATAATGTTAAGCGATTGTAAACTGGTTTTTTATCCTTTCAAAGAAGATTTTTGTTACAGTGTGGATGTAAGTTTCTAAAGCTCAACTGTAGAAGGAGAGCACATAAGTACTGTTACTAATTTGGGAAGACTAGTTAAAATGGAATCTTAATAGATGCATAAAAATTAATGTCTTAGAGATCTTTTGATTCTCCTGCTTTTGAGCAGGAGCCTTTAAACTCCAATCCAGTCTTTCCTGATAATCATCTACTTTTGGAAACATCTCCTGAGGTAGCCTCCATTACCCAAGCAAGTGCTTCCACTCTTTAGTGGAATTCATGTATTTCTTTGGTCAGGCTGCTGAGTCTCTCCTCTTGTTTTCCACATTGGGAGAAGGCGCGCCAAGCAGAAGCAGCTGTGTTTGTGGCCCTGGTCCTAGAGAAGCCAGGTGGGTGGAGTGCCCATTATGTACGTGCCCTACATAAAAGTACTGTGCCTGCGACTTCTGTGTGCCACATTTGTCCATTTCTTCTCATCTTTTCCCGGCCTCCGCATACTCCTCCCTCGTGCACCTTCTTGGAGAAATCAGTACCTGTGTTAGAGCGTACCCTCAAAGCCATCCATTAGTCTGATTCACGGCAAGCAGAAGGTCTATTTCAAGAAACACAAATGTATGCTCTTCCCAGAAAGGATTCCACAGTGTCTATTAACCTACTTTCATGTTTAATTTTTAGAGCATTATTATCCACAGAGCCCCTTTGGCAGTGACTCCTTATTCGTTCGCTCTTTCTTCCTTTCTTCCTTTCTTCCTCCCTTGTTTTTGTCCTTTGCGTTGTCTTTCAGAGGAAGGGGAGGTATTAGGAAGGGTGGTTTTGTTGTTTATTTGAATTTCATTTCCTTCAAATTAGAATCATTTGCTTCAGACTGTTCTAGGTTCTTTTTAGTTAAGTAGCATCATCTTTTGTTTTGCCACTGTGTTTATAGTTTCTTTATTGTTTTAAAATTGTTTTACTAGTGTATTTTGTAATCAGAGGTAAATTCTACTTTAGCCCTATTGAACTGTCTTTTTAGATTGGAGTGTGGTAAGAAAGTCCATTTAGATGAAATACTGCTTTTTGTATAGTAAGTGTGTAGAGGGATAAGGGCTTTTTTTTTCCTTTTAGTTTTACCTTTAGATTTCAGAGTGTGGTAAGCAAAACCAAGGTCCCTCATAGGGGATATATTTTCCAGCATAATGTCCAGGATGTGGCGGTAGCTTGATGTGCTCGTTTGTTTGTGAAAATAATTGTATACTTCCATGCTCTGATGATTATTACTAAATAAGGGAGTCTTTCTTTTACTTTAAGTCTTGTAAGTAGTAAGGGATTTGCATTATATCTGGAAATTGTTGTTAAATTTGACATTCTATAATTTTGTTTTGATAGCCCCTAGAGTTCTGCATGTAGTAACTGCCTCCTGACCCACCCCCGTGGTACATGTCCTATCTGTTATGAATTTTGTAAGGCCCTTGTTAAACTATAAACTAAGGGACCAGTTGAATAGTAACCATGCCAATCAAAGGCAAGTTTAACAAGATAAGGCTTGTATTTAACTTTGAAAATATAAGAAAGGACTTTATTTTTATGATCCTAAAGCTGAAGGAAGAAGAATCAGATGGAAAACAGAACAATGTTTAGCTTACCTAAGCAAGCAGAATCTTTAAACATAAGGAGCTTTGAAGAAAATGGGCATAATAATGTGAGGCTTTTTAGCCAAGGTTCCGGCAGAAATTGTAGAAAAGTAAAACCACTTACGAGATGAGCTACGAGGAAATCAGTACCCCTCTGCATTAAGTAGAATGACAAAGTGAAGTAACAGATTTACTGGAAGGCCTCCTACTGACCTGAGTTGAGCCCAGTGCAGGAATGTGTTTCAAAGCCCGTTTAAAACCCCAGAGGTGGTATTTTGAATCCATCTTGCTGACGTAAATGCAGACCCTGCCTGGAAATTTTCCAAAAGCAGAGTGTGAAGGCAACTCAGTCAAGATGTGCAATATCGTTATAGTAAAGACATGGGGAAGCGATTCACCACCATCTTGGGAGACAGAGTGTAACAGCCCTTCAGCTATTCTGAAGGTGTAGTGTGACCTCGTGATAAGACCATTCACTGAAAGAAGATTGCACCACGAACAATCGACACCCCCAAGTGCTTATCTAAACAGAAGGAAGGGGGGGATTGAGAAAAACGGAATGGTTTCTTAGTGATAGCAAAGGCTGTAGATTATTTCAGGGGACGACAACTATTGAGAGCAGTGTTTGGACAACGTCAGTGCAGATGAGATGGCCATTCATTGCCAGGGGACTTTAGTGATGAATAAATGATAGGTTTACAAAGCTCAGGGACCAAGCAAACTCTGCCCCCTGTAAGTGAGCAGAGTAAACAGGTCTTGTCTCTGTTAGCTAGAAAGATTAGTGTACTTAATACTCTGTATGTTAAAGTATTTAATTAAATGAACATGAAGATGTAAACTTTTAAAATTTCTCATGTGAATATACATAGTAGTAAAATTGGGGCCTTATATCAAGGGACATTTCCTACCCAGATGCACGTCACTCTGGTGGAGACTTCGCAAGAATCCAACCAGGTGCTTTACAAAAATCACTATTTTGGACATGAAAGGTCCATTATTCTGTTTAAAACGATAGAAAAGACGTAATATTTCAGTTATTTGTGTACTAGAGCAGTACATAACTGTCTGAAACTTCTGGACTAAGTTCTTCCTGTTCCATGGCTTACAGAGCTCATCCCAAATAATGCCTCCATGAACTTCAGAAGGAGAGCTGGAGATGTGGAGGCAGTAAGCCCACGGCAGCCCAAGCCTGCTGCGTGCTGGTGTAGGGCGTCCACGGGAACTACGTGACTGCTCAACACTGAGTGCTTCGTAGCAGTAGAATTAAAATGGACGCTCACAGACCGTTCACCTACTTGAAAAGATTTTTTTTAAATAATAGCATATTATATAGTAATTGTCTTACATTCTTTGCCAACCTCGAATTATACAGTAGGTACGAATCTTCTCATATGTTTTAATTATAAACCATGACAAGGTTTATCACTTTATCCATCCCTGGCTTCAGCTGCTCTCCCTCCCCCACTGCCTTATCCCTAAACAAAACACCCCAAAGCTTAGTCTCTTTTCAAATTAGGGAAGTCTGTGGATATCCCTCACCACTGAGAGGTTGCAATCCCTGCAAAACTGCTTTCTAATGTATAAAATAGAAGAAATCAGAAGCCAATATTAGATAAGCCCATTTTGAGCTTTTTCAAGAAGTGTCATTTCCAAAGTCTCAGAAATGTCTGCGCTATCAAAACATTCGCCACTAGCGACCTATAGGTTTTGGTGGTAATGGTAGGAGTAGAATCACAGAGTGGTTGCAGGCGTTTTATGAATACTGTTTCCTTTATATTCACAAGAAACTTCACGCAGAAGTGGGTATTCACAGTTGACAGCTAAGGGGACTGAGGCAAAATGAGGCCAAGTGTCTTGCCCACATTTCATACAGCTGATGAGTGTCAGGACAAGAACGTGAACCAAAATCTGTTTGAGTCTGAAGCCTGGGCATTTTCTCCCGCACGATGCTGAGTGAATGACAAAATTTGTTACTGTGTTTTCCACTCTGGAGATAATAGGAAAACTCTTTGAGGTGTTGGTGGAAGTCACTGCAGGACTAGGAACAATCCAGGGAGGCCATTTCTCCTATTAAAGGGGCCCCCATATTCTCTGTTCTCTGACCATTCTGGTTTGTGTGTGTGTGTGTGTGTGTGTGTGTGTGTGTGTGTGTGTGTGTGTTTTAATTTTAGAGAGAGACTGTGTGGGAGTGGGAGAGAGGGGCAGAGGGAAAAAGAAGAGGGGAGAGAGAGAGCAAGCTAGCTTCATGCTCAGCATGGAGCCTGATGCGGGGCTTGTTCTCAAGACTGTGGGATCACCACCTGAGCTGAAATCAAGAGTTGGACGCCTAACTGACTGAGCCACCCAGGCGCTCTTGTTCTTTGACCATATTTACTTCCTTTTCTGACCTGTTCTCTTGAGGGAGAAGGTAGTATCTATTCTTCTTCCATGGTGTTATATATATACATTTTGGTGCTTCTGTGCACACGCATGCATGCACGTGTGTGTGGAGGGGATACTGTTGGAAGAAAAGAAGGGAAAGGATCACATTACCCTCTATGAGCTCTACACATTTGAGAAGGAATGTGTTACAGAGAATTATTGTATGTTCTTAAGCCCTAAGTGGACTCACTGAGCATTTTCAGTAACCTGTTTACAATTCAGTTTACTGCAGATTTGGTTTTTTGGCAGTTACTTGACCACTTTGGATTGTAAACAAATTCATCTGTCAAAGTCCAGCTCACATTCCACACCTTCTTTCTCCCTTCTTCCCATCTTACCACTCCCCTGTCTCTGACCTCTTCTCCAAATTCCCGAAGAGTAGGTTCGCAGTTTCTGTCTTTTAGTGTTTATATACTCCCATGTTCAGCAAGGTGAGCTTTTTTTTTTTTTTAATTTCTTTTAACATTTGTTTAGTTTTGAGAGACAGAGACAGAGAGCGCATGAGGGAGGAAGGGATAGAGAGAGAGGGAGACACAGAATCTGAAGCAGCCTCCAGGCTCTGAGCTGTCAGCACAGAGCCCAACGTGGGGCTCGAACTCATGAGCCGTGAGATTACGATCTGAGCTGAAGTTGGATGCTTAACTGACTGAGCCATCCAGACGCCCCAAGGTGAACTTTCTTTTGAAAAGCATTATCTTGTCTTTGGCTAGCCTGTAGATGCCCATTGGACACTGATTGTTTCCTTTATGTAACTCAGTAACATCCCTCCTGTGTAGCTAATGTAGAACTGGCCTTTAGTATTAATGATTCATTGGTTATATTATCCTCTCATTGGTTCTATTTTTGTATTGTGAGTCTAAACAGATTGTTCTTCCCAAGACAGTTCTTGAAATATTTGGAGATCGTGATCATGCTTCTAAATTTCTCCAGTACTTTGAACATTTTTATGTATGGTACAGCTTCTTGACTGTCTGTCTTCATCAATCCTGCTCTGAATTCAGTCTCGACTGTCAACCTCTACCCTTTGAATGATGCCCAGAGCTGAATTCCAGTTCTGCTGTGTTTAGGATAATCATCTCCCCTTTCTGTGTGATACACTTCTGTACTTCTATGCTGCTTACCTTCCACTTAGTCTTTTTGGCATCCTTATAGAGCTTTTAGCTTGTACTGACCTTGAATTTGGCCACAATCTCTTCATCTTTTTCATATGAACTGTACTCTTGCCAGGAAGCAGTCATCCTAAACATGTACAGCTGAAGTTTCTAAATTTCATCTTCATTCCTATTAAGCTTTATCCTGTTAGTTTCAGTCCAGTAGGCCTCCCAGTGGAGAGTTCTTGATTTTTGGATTATTATCCAAAATAGTCTATTAGACGAAGTAAGGAAAATGATCTTCTGAGAAAAAAAATTCCTAAGCTTTCAAAAAAAATCTAATTAATCTTCCCAAAGAATGTCTCTACTCCTGTTACCTTGTTGAGAGAACTTTGCATAGACCAGTAGTTAAAACCCCATCGTGTCCTCCTGTGGAAACTGAAGAGTTGTTACAGCTATGCTTTCTATTGTATCACCAGCCAAATCAGATTCCTTGTCCATCCCACCCCGTTGCCTGCACCTGCCTAGCTGTGTGACTTTGTTCACCAGAATGCACATTGTTCCTATTCCATCTCAACCAGTCAGCATCCTGCACATCCTTCTCCCTGAGGTCCTTCCTGAACTTTAATAGGGAGTAATTTCTCCTTCTTTTCAGTTCCCAAAGCTTGGTCTAAAACTCTTAACACGTACTGAATTCTACTTTAGGAGTGCAATATGTATGATATGGTGAGTGAGAGCAGAGGCTCTGGGAATGGATAGGCTGTGTGTAAATCTGGGTTGTACCCTTTATTAATGTTATATCATGGACTTGTGAATTTTTCTCTTAAACCTCACTTGTCATATCTGTAAAATGGAGGTAGTAGTGCCTACCTTATAGGGTTATTGTGAAGATTGAACCAGTGAGTATGTGTAAAGTATTTAGAAAGGTGCCTGGTACATAGTAATTGCTCATGATGGTCAGCCATATCTATGGTACTCAATAAATTGAATTTTGCTGATGAAGTTCAGAATAACTTATGGACACAAGTTGTGTTTTTTTTAATTTTTTTTTTTTATGTTTATTTTTAAGAAAGAGAGACAGAGCATGAGTTGGGGAGGAGCAGAGAGAGACGGAGACACAGAATCTGAAGCAGGCTCCAGGCTCTGAGCTGTCAGCACGAAGCCTGATGTGGGGCTCGAACTCACAAACTGTGGGATGGTGACCTGAGCCAAAGTCGGATGCTTGACCGACTGAGTCACCCAGGCGCCCCTGGACACAAGTTTTTGAATCCTCAAAACATGTCTGTCAGAGAAAACATTTGTAAATTTATGGAGACAGAATATTAGAGAGGAACATTTCTCTAAGGAAGCATTGTGAGATGATCTCCAACTAGTGGCCAGACTCACAGCCTTTTTCTTTTGCAGTCAAATACTAGTCAACATTTTTATAAGCACTGTGCACATTTACTTGTATCAAGTGCAGATAACCTGGAGAAACATGGTTTTCCTGTTATGAACTGTGTTTCTCAACATTGCAATTATAAAATGGTTAATTGCTCAAAGCTTAATTTTAATTTGTGTGCCCATGGGTTTATGCTGATTTGCATTTTGCTTAGTACAGCATGACAAAAGGCATTGTAAAGCATTTTTTCCCCTTTTATGAAGTATAATCTTTATTCCCTTGAAAAAAACATCCTGGTTAAGCAACATCAGAAACTCATGCATTTAGCTGTTGGTATTTATCATGAGGATTAGCAATCTGTAGCCTGATAACTCACTCTGACCTCAGTACTTATTGAAGGTCTACCAAGAATCCTGTGTTGGGTGAGGTTATGTTAGGATGTTAAGAAGTAGAAGGTGAAATTTCTGTACTTAGGTATATTTGGAGATATAGCACAGTAATGAAGGTAATATAATATGGGCATATTATAGTTATGTACTCAGTGAATTACTAAGTCAGTGGCATAGAAAACTGGGTAGTATAAGAGCCTCAACAGGATGTTTCTTAATTGCTACAAAACTATTTCAATTCTCTTTCCAAACTGTCTCTTCAAGAACCGCTAGAAACTAACGATATAAGCCTTGAAGACAACAATTAACTAATAATAATATACTTGTACAAAGTGTTTCTTCTTTGAAAATTTGCTCTTATATATGATGAGGAGGAAGTATTATAATAGGTAACAGATTATCTTAATTAGTTCTGATGATAACCTTATGTTATTATCCCATGTTTTTGAGACAAGGGAAGGTCAGGTCTCAGAGTGAACACATAAGTTACTTGTGGTAAATCTGTGATTCAGTTCACATCAGTCAGTCCAACTGAAAAGCCCTCTTTCTTAACCACTATACTCTCTTGTCATTGATTCCTGTTTACCAGCCTACTTAAAGGATCCCTTATTAGATTATTATGGATGAATTGTAGCAATTGTGATTGGAGTAGGGTAAGATGAGTTCGAAAAGGTAAGCTAAGGCAGGTTGTAAAGATACTTTTATACCGGCTAATGAGTTTGGAACAGTTTGGAACAGTTAACAAAAGAATGGCATTATATAATTGTTGTTTAAGCAACCTTTGCAGATTTATGTAAAGGATATTAAAATGGCAGAGCAAGATATTGGGAGACAAGTTAGGTGTGCAGTAGCTGACATATCATAAATTTGTATACTAGATATACAACTAAATAAAAAAAAAAGATGTTTTGAGAGATGTGTCTCTCAGATTTGGCCCAATTTATGGACCTGTCCAGTATGGTGGGCAAAGATGGGGGAGGTGTGAAAAATGTCAGAGTTGTAGTGATGTGGTTCCTGAGGCTGGGGAAAAGGAGGGGCTGATTTTGGACATGATGAGTTTCAGGTAAAGGAGAACATATGAAGATGATTTGACATCCTGAAGAATCTGAGCTCAAGAGTGATCTGGCCAAAGAGTAGAGAATCCTCAGCCAGTAAGTGAAGCCACAACAATGGATATGGTCATGGGGAGGGGCTCAGGTACTGCAAGTAAAGAGATGTCGGAAGAGGATGAGGGACAAAACCCAATATTGAAGGTTTGACCCTCCTTAGTGGTGTTTTAATCTGATGGCTACACTGTGGACTCTTTGATTGGAGTAGATGTTTCCCAATCTTTTGTCAACATGACTATAAGCTGTTCTTTATGTTGGCTTTCTTGGACAGGGGCTAAGCTATTAGCTGTTGATTTTTACTAGTATCACTCGCACAGGATTGATCGACTCTGAACTTGGGAAATCGTTTTCTCTCTGTAAATTGACTAAAGAGTGGTATAGTCTGGAGATATGTATAACTCACTCATAAATCAGTCGTTAGATGTCCCAGCTTTACTTTAGGATATTTTTTTTCATAAAGTTTGCATGTTACATTTCTAGTTTTAAAATAAATTAGTGCCGTGATATAATCCACATGAAATGTCCAACAATCCCTTAATGAACTCCAAGTTTCTTGTGAAACGTCTTGGAAACCTGACTGGTAGCTTCCTAGGCCCTAGAACTATATGAGTGCTTTGATTCTATTGTGGTTTGCTCTTTTGGTAGTGAGGAGGAACTTCCCTGAAAACTGGCCATGTTGCCTATTCATAGACCGCTATTAGTGACCACCGCAAGAGAGGTAACAATAGTGCAGGTAGCCTGGGGGAAATACCTGAGGCACAGGGCAAAGAGTTTTGGTTCTGGGGTCCTATTGCCTGAGTTTGAATCCTACATCTTACATCTGACTGACATCTTAGTCTTACCAGCTCTGGGTCCTCAGATGAGTGACAAACTCTCCTTAAGCCTTTATTTTTTTATCTGTAAAAAGAAATTTTAATAGTACTGGTAATATTTTTCATAGAATTGTTGAGGATGTTCAGTAGGTATTTTACCGAATGTTGGGTAATTGCTGAGTATTAATGCACATCGACTAGGGTTACTTTCTTTTTTTTTTTTTTTTTTAATTTTTTAACATTTACTTATTTTTGAGAAAGAAAGAGCATGCCTGCACGTGAGAGGGCCAGAAAGAGGGAGACAGAGAATCTGAAACAGGCTCTGCCCAATGAGCGCAGAGCCCAACACAGGGCTCAAACTAATAAACGTGAGATCATCTCCTGAGCCAAAACCAAGAGTAGGCCACTTAATCAACTGAGCCACCTAGGTGCCCTGACTAGGATTACTTTCTCTGTTTTATTCTGTTTTAAATACCTTTGTGAGTGTTGCATTCTCTGGAAATGTTTTTAATCAGACTTTCCTGAATGTAATACAGTTCTTAACTATATGGTCCTGTGAATAATAGATTCTCTGATATTAGGGGATATGGCCCTATCACAGCAGTTCCTTCTAATGCATCTGGAAGACTACTTTTTTAGGATATCCCTCACTTCCTCGTACAGAATCACTACTTCACATCCGTAAGCAGAAGGCTGGCCTAACTCCACAACTTAAGCAGGAGTCAGAACATCTGAATCCATCTGTTGAAATTATGGTGTGTTCATTTCCTTTCTTTCCAGCCCAGGTCTCAAAGAATGTTTGCCTGAGTTTTATAGTAGAGGTTTTTCATTTAATGTTCTTGCCATACAATCATGCAGACATAAGAGCCCAGGCCTTTTTGTAGGCCATCATAAATATCAAATTTAGTTTGGGCCCAGACACTATTGAAGGGTGCATTGTGTACTGTGTATAAAAACAACCCTATATTTTGGGGGCACCTGGGTGGCTCAGTTGGTTAAGCATCTGACTCTTGATTTTGGCCCAGGTCGTGATCTTGCAGTTCGTGAGTTCGAGCTCCACATCGGGCTCTGCGCTGATGGCTTAGAACCTGCTTAGGGTTCTGTCTTCCTCTCTCTCTCTGCCCTTCCCCTGCTTGCTCTCTATCCTTCTCTCAAAAAAACACAACCCTACATTATGTTATTGGTGAAATTCCCCTAAACTGCATATTGAGATAGATACTGAAGCTCTGCAAGTAAGCACATGTTTCCTCCTTGGCCTGCTGATCAGGGCTATGGAACTTGCATGATAGAAAATGAATAATAGTCCTGGCAAGCTAGACATTTTCAGGAGTTACATATGTTTTTCACATTTCTTTGGGTAGAACCAGATTGCAAGAGCCTTTACCATTGCAGCTACTCGATTTTCATAAAACCAACATACCAACATAGTTCTTGTATTCTGGGCTCTCCATGTTGTTTTTATCAGAATGCTACAAAGTTTCAGTATATAATTCCCAGGGTCCCAGGGTAAGGGTATACTGTAATCCCCTAAACAGCCCTTTATGAACAATACCTGCCCCGGTTCTAGGGCAAAGGTCATGCTTGCCAGTCCTTGTGGACAGCAGAAATATTGGTCTCCTCGTGTATAGCGTTTTGAACATCCTCACTATTGGGAAAATGGGTTAGTTAGTGGTAAAAATTCATTTGTCAAGACTTGTGTAAACCCCTGACAGTTCTTTATTGCTTCAAAATGACTCTGGCTAATGTGCATCTTTCTAACAAACCTCTAACAAACCTCTGGCAGAACTTCATCTTGCTACAAAAGTAAGTCAAAGAGAACCCAAAATGTCCCTGACGTGGAACCCAAGAGTCCCTAGTTTATATAAAAGAGATTTTTATGAACTGGAGTTGTTTGGTAAACTGCAGAAAAAATAAGAGGCTGCAGCAAAACTTTGGAAAGGAGAGGCGAGCAGAGGGGTCAGGCCCCTCCTGTGAGCAGCGGAGCTGGAAGCATGTTGACTCATGTAAGCAGGGACCGATGGTGCATTCCATCTCTCAGGAAGGACCAAGGACCTGCCTGAGCCCACGTGCTTCCAGACCGGGCCCTCTTCTTGAGCCTCGGTTGGACCTATAAAGCTACCCCAGCTCTAAATTAGAGCTCAGGTAAAAGATCCAAGGTCAAGGCCAGATGGCCAGCCAGAATCTGCTCCTCTGGTATTTGCAGAAGTCAGACCATGGGGCTGCTGCTTCTGGGTACAATTTGACCTTAGCTGAATATTCACATATAACATTAAAGAAATGGAGGCTGAGGAAAATCAATCAGTCTTGTAATGCACATGAATTTCACAGTCACAGGATATAATTTTCTTCATTTCTGGCAACGAAATTTGCCATTTCTGACAGATAGCAGAAAAAGTTAATCTAGTTACAGCCACAGCCAGTCTGCTCCATTCAATTTAGCGCTTTCTAAGTTTCTTCTGGTTAAGACTCAGGAATATTCAGGATCTTTCTGTCTCCCCTCCATCCCTTCCTTGTTGGATGTTGCTTTAAGTACTGCTGTAGAGGCAGTCAGGGGACCTGTGTTCTGAACTCAGCCTCCTCTCTTTCCCCTGACTTCTCAGAGCCCCAAAGTGACCCCCTGACTCTGATGGAATTGGATGTGGAGCTCCTCAGATACGTCTATGGTTCTGTGGGCATGGGTGTACCTCCCACCTGGATCCTTGTTATGAACTACCTGCTTGGTGGCCCCTGCTATCAGGACCTTTATCTCCAGCCAGATGGAGAATCAGTCACTCTCCTCTTTCTCTCTGTCAACTAAATCAGCACCCCTAGGCAGGACAGACAACTCCTGACTGCCTTAGCTCACCAAGCTCATTCCTACCCATTCTTCCTGCCCTTGCCACACAGGGTGTCTCTGCATCTGCCTCCCTTAACAGTTAAAGAAGGGAGGCAGAAAGCACACATCCTGCTAGATCCTCCCAAACTTTTGTGGGAAACCTGTGCTGACCCCAAATCCCACTCTGATACACTGGAGCAGAATGCATGGTCTGATGGCCTATAATACTCTTTTTTTCTCTCCAAATTTTTCCCATCTTCCCAGTGTAGAATGGAGTGGTAAGAAAACACATAACACATATATACACACGTGCACACACACACACACACAAGAAACAAAAAACTTGTTCTGCCAGTTTATATCTCTTTTCAAAACAACTTTTGTCTTTCATTTGAACTGGAACCAAGAATTTGAAATCTTTGTTTGCCTTTTTTTTTTTCTCCTTGCAGTTTCCCCTGGGGCCAGTGGTGAACTAACTACCCCATATCTCTTGGAATATGGGTTTAGGGAAGGGGTGGAGATGGTGAAGAAGGACTGCGCCAGTCGACATTGTATCATATCCTGGCAAAGGGCACTCAGATCTGACTCATCAGTTGGGATCCAGATTGGGCTCTCACTTCTTAAGATTCTGGGCATTTTTGGCTGACGTCACACCTTGGAAGGACTGTTGTGTTTCATATTGCCTACTGTTACTGATGAGGAACAAAGCACATCCCTGGTGGGGGGTGGGGGCTGAAAAGACACTGGTTTTGCTTTTTAGGGTAAAAGAATATGGGTTTTTAACATGTTGAAAACCCAAAGATGAAGATGTCGCTCTTTCCATTTCTTAATGTTTTCCTAAGAGCCTTGATTGAAGCTTTAATGAGGAATCTAATATGTGTATGTACATGTATATACTCATACACACATGCATATAATTATAATTGAATTTCTCTTCCAGACTTCTGGTTGGGTTTTCTTAAGAACTATTTAGTCATAGTGCTTACTGTTTCTAGTTTTCCTTGGGTCTGCTTTCTTCCCCAAATCTTGGAAACCTACCAGTGATATTGCATTTAAATTCTAAAAAGGATTTGGAGGATTTTAGATAGAGTGTTTTTGAGACCAGCCCCCACCCCCAACCTGCCAGTCCTGTTTCTCCAAGGTCTGTAGGGGCCACTGTGTTCTTAAGTTCCAGAGCTGGTCTTTTAATGCCTTCCCAGCACTTCCTTTTTGCCTCTGCCTCAGGCATTCAGCTTGTTTTTCTTTTATCTTTAAAGCTGCCCCTACTTACCAAACTCCTTGAGGTTCTTTTCTTAAACCTAAAGATTGCCTAACAGAAAGCAACAGGGATTCATGGCAGTCTTTTATCTGGAGCCCCCTTAGACAAGGCTTACTCACTTGTAAGGGTATTTACTTTTAACCATAGGGAATAATAGCTAAATTAGTCAAAGTTCCTCTGCTGGATAGCTCCCTGTGCCTTCCAGTCTACTCTCCCTTCTTTCTTGTTTTGGGGGTCACTTACAACCCCCAACACCCATCCACCCCCCGCCCCCCCCCCCCCCCCCACCCCCTCTGCAACCTTGCCCTCAAGGTCCCAGTTGGGTCTGGCCAGGGGAAATCACCGTAGGGTATCAGAAGCTAGGACAGGAGTGAGACTTCTCACACTCTGGGAAGTATCTGTGTTCTACCTAAGGTACTCAAGAACACTGCTCTTCCTGTCCCAGCTCCAAAGTTCTTTAGTTCTGGTAACCTCTCTTTCCTTTTCCCCCTTTTGTTTTGGTCTGGGGCTGGTGATGGCTCATTCTTCCAGTCGCTAGCCTTAAGTTCCTTAATTTTTTTTTTTCTTGCTGGTATCCCTTAAGCTGCTCATATCTTGGCAAGATCTCAGTTTCTCTGTTTGAGTTTGCTATCTGCTTCCTCCCAGGACCTCAAATTGATGCAGTTACAGATGTTAGAGCACAGGTCCCAGGCCACCTTGCTTCTTGAGGTGTGTCTAAATTGTGGACCTGCTGTTTTTGTAACCCCTGGGAACTTTGTTAGACATGGAGACTCTTAGGTTCTGCCCCAGACTTCTGAATCAGAGTCTTGAATCAGAAGCATTTAACAAGATTCTCAGGTGATTTCTCTGCACCCTAAAGATTGAGAAGCCCTGCTCTAGAAATAAGTTTCCTCCTAAGGGAGTAAGTAGCCAGGAGCCCTGTTGGGTTTAAACTTGCTTGCTCTTTCATATCTAGGGAAAGCCCATAACTCCCCTTGCTTCTCCTGCCCTGCTCTCAACCTTCACCCCACCCTCCATTCCTTAACAAGACTCACATCCATTATATCCCTCTCCTTATTTGTTCATGTAATGGGTTATTAAACCCATTCTAAACTCCAAGTGTGTACTGTCGTAGATGTTAAGGGCACAAAGAATGAGGCACCGCATGCCTGCTTTCAACTGGACTTAGTAAAGGAATGAAGACATGTTCATAGTCAGTGCCAAGACAGCAGGAGATAGGAACAAAATGAGGTGGAAACAAAGGCCAGAGTTACCAAACTAAGTATGAATACGCTTGGTGAATGTGAGGAAGTTCCCCTGTAAAATCCTGTGAAAGTACCGTGTTTTCTGATTCTCGTCACATTTGACAACCTTGAGTAAAGATATCTAATTGTAATCCCCTGTCCTCACACTTCATCCTAATGTCACATTTGACAAATAGCAGTGTCTCTCCCAGGAACCGTCAGCAGTCTGTGGAGTCAGAGCCATTTGTATTGATGCTTACAGACAACCAGGGCCCTAAAGAAATTAAGGGGCTGATTTTTTCTGGAAGGAAATTCATGGAGAAAAAAAAACCCTACTCATTACCTCATAAGCTGTTCTTGGAATTAATTTCACTGCTTGTTAAAGACTCTAAAGCCCTTTTCATAAGGGCTCCCTTAGGAGTTCCCAATAAGACCCCCATCTTTTGTCACCTGTAAGTAACGTTTCCTTTCAAGTCTCTGCATAATCCATGGAAATGAAATAACACAGGTTCCAAATTACCCAAGTAAAGTGGGGGACAGTTTTTTTATACAATGATGAATTTTTAAAAGGAGATTGGCTTAGGCCTGTGAATATTGATTTAATCATCGATTCATTCAAGAGGACCAGAGTGTTACTCAAAACATACTCTTCACCCAGTTTTGCCACCTCTTCCTGGCACTAGAACTGAGTGACAAGAGAAAAGATGTCTTCATCATTCTGGATTCTGGAGCCCAGCATTCTGTTCTTCAGCCCAGATGCTGCCTTAGACCAGTGCATGTTGCTCCCTGCTCTCTGCTTCCTCTGCTGGAATTTGGATTGGAGTCTGTCAGCACATACAGTTGACTGCGGCTCTGTTATTCTTACCTCCCTGGTTTCTCATCGTCCTTACTATGTAGGACATAACCGAACCAACCGGTAGGTTCTGAGAATTCCAGAGAAGTGGACAGAATCGAGAAACTGACAAAAGGGATTATGCCCTCGATGTGTAAATGAGCTTCGTGTTAATGTGAGCATTAGACAAGGTGGAAATCTTCAGGTTTCGCTTGGTTTCAGTACTATTGCTGGTACTACCCAGTAGTAGGTCATGCAATCAATTTAATAGGTAGCTAGCTATCAGTATTTGAAAAAATGGAATAGAAAAGGAAATAGGTCATAGTATATCATACATAATGAGACTCCCATGAAGTTTATATTTGTTGCATGTGTGATGCATGTGTGTGTTGGATAGATATATATATTCTATTCCTGATAGGGGTTGAGGTTAAAATTTTTTTGAAAAATACTCCCCTAGGAGATAACACAATGGTTTCAAATAAGAAGTCTGGAATGCCTGGGTGGCTCAGTTGATTAATCGTTCGACACTTGGTTTTGGCCCAGGTCATGATCTCACAGTTCATAAGTTTGAGCCCTGTGTCAGGCTCTGCGCTGAGGACCATGCTTGGGATTCTCTCTCCCTCTCATTCTCTGCCCCTCCCTTGCATGTTTTGTGCACTCTCTCCCTTTCTGTCTCAAAACAAATAAATATTAAAAAAATAAAATAAGGAGAATGTTATTGGAGGTTGTGGTGGGGACAGATTGGGAGTAAGGTGCTTATCTTTAAATGGAGGAGGAAAAGTCAGTTAAACAAAACAGCATTTTGAGATCAAGTGACCAGGATAATGATTTATAGAGTTGCCAGTTTATACCAGCTAAAGTTCACTGTTAGCCACTATTGGTCATGTGCTTATACCATTATATGCTTATTTTATATACATTTTATATATATACATATATATATGTTTCATATATATGTTTCATATATATATACTTCTTATATATTATATGCTTATTATATGCTTGCTATAGATTTCCTGTTTTGTTTTTGTTTTGTTTTTTACCATTTCATTTTCTTTCCCCCACCATTCTCTAGTTTTCAGTAAGGATTTTTTGTTTTGAAAAGCTATCGTGTTCATATACACTTAAAGAAAAATTAAAGAAAATTTTCCTAACTATGCCAGAATCTAAAAGGGGATGAGTATATACCCAAGTCAGGACATTTGGCAACACTGAGGGTAAAATGTGAGAACCCAGAGGAAAATAGCCCTCAGGACAGGATAGTGGGAACTCAGTTTACCCTACCAGCCTCATTTCCCAGTTCACTGTCCCCACTGTTGCCCTTCTTTGACCCCCTATCACACGTCCACTTAGGGTGACTGACCAGAGTTCTCTTCGTTCTTCAAAACAATCATGCCAATGTTCCTCTATTGATAGGTGAATCCCTTAAAAATAATGTGAGATTGTACCATTTAAAATTTGATCAAAAGGATTAAAACAATCTCCCGACCCCAAGAACTGCCGTTCAAAGCTATTAAAATTTTTCTATGGGAAAAGAAAATCCCTAAAATAGCAAATTTTCTTCTTAGAGCTTATTTGTTACCATAAAATTTTTTATTCTCCAAGTGTTTTCCTTTGGCCTTAAAATATCGAAATATGATGTTAGAATATAGTATTCCAATATGATCATTTATTCAGGTTTGAATTTTGTATTGAAGATGTATTTTGAGAATAGGAAAAAAAATCAACTAAAATAAAAATTAACATCCCTTGAGTGAAGTTCTTTAAGCTGCATTGTTATTTACTTTTCTTTAATACCAAGGGTATGTCATTTGCTCTCTTTTTAGGAATGAGATTATCAGTGACCATAATCATGAAAATACTTATTTCCTTTTAGGGATGCAGCCTACACTTGGGGAAACTGTTTTCATATAGATTAGTGATTCTCAATTGTGGGAGCTTTTAAAAAATGGTGAATATCTGGGCCCCAGTTGATCTGGAATATAGCCCAGGCATTAAGATTTTAAAAAGGTGTAATGTGCAAAGAGATGATACCTTGAACATCACTCTGGTGTCTCAGCTTCGCAGAGGCATTCCGTGGCTATTTTGTTTTACTACACAAAAACACAGTTTAATCACAGTTATGATTCTTTTTTGTTTTTAATCACAATTGTGATTCTTTGTTAAAGGTGTTAGGCACAACTCTCAAAGATTTTTGTATTTCAAATATGAAGGCACAAGAGATTTTTTAATGTAATAGTTTAATCCATCATTTCCAGCAATCTCCAGTAGTTATCAATCACTGCATAACCCATCTGTCATTTTCCCTTTATAACTAACTTGAGTAGTTCTACTTTCAACACATTCTGGTTCCTTCTGCCTTTTGTGTAGTCAGAAACTATAGCTCGCCTTTAGTTTCTCCAGGCCAGCTGCTTATCTGAGGTACTCGTTGTTTTTCTTCCTACGGCTTTGGGCTGCATTCGTTACTTCGGTCATTCATCAAATACTTTCTGAGTGCCTGTTGTGTGCCAGACTGTGTGTCAGAGCTTGGGATACAACCATGACTGAGACACAGTATTTTCCCACAAAGAGGAATTCTTCTCTTTGGCTCTTTCTTACACCAAGAGATAAGTGCTAAAATACAGAATCCATAACAGTGTTTGGGAGGAGAGTGTAAATGGCGCCCAACTGTCAGCAAAAGCTTCAGAGAAGTAATGGCATTTGAATTGCATCTTAAAGGATAGATATGTTACTTGACCTGGCAGCAAAGGGGAAAAAGGGGCATTCCTGTCAAAGAAAAATCCTTGCAAAACAATGCCATAGTCCATGGCTTGTTCAAGCAGAAGTGGGAAGGTGTTTGTTGGTGAGGAATTACAGGGTATGAAGCTGAAAAAACAGACTTGGAGAGAGGCTGTCCGACCTTTTTATGACATGCTTACTCATTTAGTCCTGGACCTTTGCATGGTAGGAAGCCAGCAAAAAGGGAGCTCCATGAACAAATCTGCACTTTGAAATGATTCATTTCATAGTAGCCTGGAGGATGGACTGAAGAAAAAGGAAACAGGAAGCAAGGAAAGTGCATTAGGAGGCTGAACTATGGTACAGGCGCCATTGATGAGACTTGAAAAGGACTTAAAATAATTGTAGGAAAAGCATGAACCTTGTGGAAAATCTGGAAGATCCCAGAAAAACATTAAGAGAAAATACAAATAATCTACAATCCTTTCATGAGAGGTAGCCACCATTAATGATTTGTTCCACTTTTCTCTGCATATTTTAAAGGGTAAAGGTAATTTTAGGTCCTGATTTTTCATTTAACACTCTGAAAAGCATTTCTTGTTATAATAAAGATGCTCCATTAGTGTAATTTCAATGGTTACAGAATCATTTTTGTATGGATGCACAGTAAAAAAACAAATCCTTTCCTTTTGGTTGTTTCCAAATTTTCATAAATAACTTTATATTTAACATCTTTGTGCCTAAAGTTGTCTAAAACTGTTATTTCTATAGGCTTATAAAAAGTAGAATTAATGAGTTAAATCACACTTAACATTAAGACTTTAATGCTACTGTGTTGCATTTCAGAAAAAGTATAAAAAACTTGTGCTTTAGATTTTAGAAATATTCAAGTTATAGGATAATTTGGTTGGATTTGGTGAACAATTGCTTTGGGGCAGTAAAAAATGTGAGTTGGTCTAAAATGATCCCAGTTTTCTAATTTGGCAGACTTGGTAAGCTATATCACCACCAGCCAAGGGAAAAGAGAATATAGGAGGAATACACTTTGCAGGGAAGAAAATGAGCTCTGTGTGGAGCTAGCTGCATTTGAGAGACTGTACTGGGAGAAAACCCAAGTGGTATACAGTGGGCAACTAAAATTATGGTGTGAAATCAGAAAAAGGGGTGGAAAACTCAGTCTAGATTTGAGAGCAGTTTGGCAAGAAAGTGCTGGTCAGAGTCACACAAGAGGGAGAGAGATGTCAGTAAAAGTAGAGGGGTGGGGGAGGAAATTCAGGGGAACATTGCTGCTTTTAAGAGTTGGGGACAAGAGGAGCCATGAAAATAGGTGAAGAGTGATTGGGAAAACCAGGAGTTAGCATTGTTGCAGAGGCCAGGAGTGACATTTTCCAGAAAAGAAAAAATGGTCTAAAGCCCTGGCTGTCAACTCTATCAGATGCATTGTCTCCTTGACCATCCCCAAATGAAATTTATAGATAATATAATATACCAATGCCCATAATTTAAAAATCAGTATAATAGCCCAACTATACTATAAAGAAAATGAAATTCTATTTTATATAATAAGTATTTTGATATGTAAACACTGGGATGTAACTAAATGAGATGACATGAGGAAAGAGTCAAATGGTTATTCTGATACATAGAAGTACCATGGTTGGGGATGCTGCGAGTAGAGACGAGTCCACATGAGCTCTATCGCTGCACATGACATAAATTTCCAGAATGGTGAATATTCAGACAAAAGCAAGTACAGGTTCCTGGGGCACCTGGGTGACTCAGTCAGTTAAGTGTCTGACTTCGGCTCAGGTCATGATCTCACGGTTCATGGGTTCAAGCTCCACGTCGGGCACCATGCTGACAGCTCAGAGCCTGGAGCCTGCTTCTGATTCTGTGTCTCCCTCTCTCTCTCCTCCTCCCCTGCTCGTGTTCTGTCTCTCTCTCTCTGTCAAAAATAAACACTTAAAAAAATTAAAAAAGTAAATACAGTTTCCTATCAATTTTTCCTATAATTGTGTCGATGGAAAATTCAGTATATAAAAAATACTTTAGCTGAATTAGGCTTTAGGTTCCAACTATTATAAACAGGTCTTTCAGCTGTGGTGAATATCCAGCAGGGTATATGAAATTCATGTGTGACACAGGACAATTCTTTTTTGGTACAGGACTGTCCACTGCATTGTAGGACTCCTAGCATTCCTGGCACTGATGATTAAATACCAGAAAGAGCCCCAGTCATTGCAATTATCAAAAAGCCCTCCCACAGCATTCCAGAACACTCCCTATGGAGAGAGAGAAGTCCAAGAGAGAAGCATAGGTTCACAGTGTCAAATGGTCCTTCTTCGTCTTTAGAGTTCTTTTAGTCTTTAGAGTTTTGCCTAAGCAAGAAATAGAGGGGAAATAACGTAATAGTGTAGCAATCATGACCTCTGTAGAATTCTGTGGTTCTCACTCCCTAGTCAGATGGTACGGTTTGTCCACTGTTCCTACATAAATCGCTCCAATCCCTCTGTCCTCTCTCAACTATAGGTTAGGTTAATTCGTTAGACACACAGTGTTGCAGTTCCCCTTACCAATGGCTCTGATCTAGCCAGTTTTCAGCCTGCTTATGCACAAAATCTGTTCCTTAAAAGCTGCTTCCAGGCCGATGGTTCTAATTACCTGGTTCAAACTTATATATATATATATTTTTAATTTTTTTTTTCCAACGTTTTTTATTTATTTTTGGGACAGAGAGAGACAGAGCATGAACGGGGGAGGGGCAGAGAGAGAGGGAGACACAGAATCGGAAACAGGCTCCAGGCTCCGAGCCATCAGCCCAGGGCCCGACGCGGGGCTCGAACTCACGGACCGCGAGATCGTGACCTGGCTGAAGTCGGACGCTTAACCGACTGCGCCACCCAGGCGCCCCCAAACTTATATTTTAAACATTAAGCAGAACATAATGAGGATCGTGAAAGAAATGCCTCATTTATTCTGGATGATTTTTGTGTCGCTTATACCGATCATTTTGGGTGCAAAATCTTTCCACAGATCTTCCTGAAAGACCATTCAGTTTTAAGTCATGTGACCTTGGACAAGTCACTTAACATCTGAGGCTTACCTTTCTTCATAGTCGTGATAAATGTGAAACCCTAAAATACCATAAAATACAGCATCCAGGGGCGCCTGGGTGGCGCAGTCGGTTAAGCGTCCGACTTCAGCCAGGTCACGATCTCGCGGTCCGGGAGTTCGAGCCCGCGTCAGGCTCTCGGCTGATGGCCCAGGGCCTGGAGCCTGTTTCCGATTCTGTGTCTCCCTCTCTCTCTGCCCCTCCCCCGTTCAGGCTCTGTCTCCCTCTGCCCCCCCCCCCCAAAAAAAATACAGCATCCATAGTTGTTATGGACCATGATTTAATATCGAAGACCTTGGAATATAAGAATAGGCAGGGTCTTCTTATGCTCGCAGTAATGACAAATGAGGGAAATTGCTTCTCCAGTGTATCTATGAACGGTTACTTTAAGTGTTCAGACCATGGATAATCTTATATATACCTCTATTTCATTTCATGTTTATTTTTTCTTCCTCTTTCTGCCTTCCCCTGCCTAAGGGAAATGGGCACACTTGAGGTGAATAGAAACAATGTGGAATAGGGGCGCCTGGGTGGCACAGTCGGTTAAGCGTCCGACTTCAGCCAGGTCACGATCTCGCGGTCCGTGAGTTCGAGCCCCGCGTCAGGCTCTGGGCTGATGGCTCAGAGCCTGGAGCCTGTTTCCGATTCTGTGTCTGCCTCTCTCTCTGCCCCTCCCCCGTTCATGCTCTGTCTCTCTCTGTCCCAAAAAATAAATAAACGTTGAAAAAAAAAATTAAAAAAAAAAAAAAAAAGAAACAATGTGGAATAAAAGTGAAATCCAGGGTTCTGGGGGGTATGTTCTGAGTGAATGAGAATACAGAATTATAGTTAATTTTCTGGGAACCGTTTAAATGGCTTTCTCTGCTCTCCTTCCTTCCCCCACTTCAGTTCCATGGGAATCCACACCATGAATTGTAAAGCACAGTATGTATTTCTTGGCAGTGATATTTAAAAGGTGGCAGGTCACCCTCTGTTTGCTGTCATTAGTAAAGGATGTGTATTTCATTCCAGTATGCTGAGGATTTGATCTAGACTCATCATTCGTTCAGGGAGGCCCACGAAGGTTAAGGGTAATTAAGAAGGACTTCAGAAAATATAATTCACAACATGAATGGAAAATTTTACACCCGGACTCATTCATCATTGTGAGAGTTACTTGAGCTTTACTTGCTCAAGCCTCTATTAGGTCATTCATGCAGTGGTTATTAAGGGGAGAGAGGGGCTACATTTTATATAATCATGAAGTTAATTGTATTCTTTATTCATTTTCAATTAGGAAAAACAAAAATATTAGATAACAAACACTGTTAAGCTATTTTCCCTCTTAAAGTCAAACAGTATTTCTCTTTAAGAGAATGTGTATGGTGTGTAATCCTAGACTTGAGATGTTGCAAAATAGATATACAGCAAACTGGCTGCACTTAAAATAGCTTCCAAGTTCTTAGTTTTCCCAGCACATCTCCCTACACATGATGAATACTCCTCTCCCAGCCCCTCTGCCCCTCCCCACAAACTCAGTTTCATAATAGAGCAGCAAGTTTTGTTCAGGTCCATTTTTTTTTTCCTTCATAATGTGATAAGTAAATCGCAGTGGCTTTTGCTTAAATGTTTTTGCCCCACTTCAGAAATGCTAGAGAAATTGCACTTTTGAGAATTGGTTCATTGACCTTCAGCATGTGATAGGAAAACGAGGCAATGGTGCTGTGAGCTGCAGAGGGGTGTTAGAACTGATCAGTACCGCCAGGAAGAGCTTCACCCTCCACTGGCCCCTGACATCATGTTGGGTCCCTTGCAGACACATCTGTGCTCCAGTAATTTTGTTGTAGAGTGCCTTGTGTTCCTTAGGTTGTGATACTAAAAAAGTCACAGTGGTTTTAAGTTTTTCTTATACATTCCTAAGATTCACTAACAGATCTAAAGTTTATATTTCCAATCTTGCTTTTTGGTCATTTAACAGAACTTGAGCCCCTATGTATATGTAAAAATACACACCTTTTAAAATTACATGACCAATTTAACTTTTCAGTTATCCTTTTTTCCTAGATGTATTAAGTAATATTAAGCAGGTTTAAACAGGCATTCTGAAGAAATCAACTGAAGCCTTGAAATCTTATTCTCACAGATTGCCATTAGCGTATTTTCTTGCATATTTGTTTTATTAAAGACTAATTTTCTAAATCAAAGAGTGGAGCTCAGAGCACTATTTTCTCTAGATGAATGGGCTTTTCTACAAGGATTCAGACTCAGTACGAAAAATGCACCAGCAAGTTTTAACTGAGCCTCCAGTCCTTCCCAAGGTCCAGCAAGGCAAGTCAGGTCTTGGAGTTTCTCAGAGCTCCAGTGGGGTACAGCCTGTGCTCCTGGTGGAGAAGTGGGAGAGTGTTGTTCTAACAGCCATGGCTGCTCAGGAAATGGTCTGTTCTTGTGATCTGGGGAAGGGAGAGGATTTCTCTTGCTGTGTCTTAGGCAGGCACATGGCAGCAGCCTGTACCCTGCACACATTCATTTGCTCTGGGTCAGGGGTCAGCAGGCTTCCTGTAAAAGGCCAGATGTAAATATTTTCAGCTTTGTGGTCCATAAGATCTCTTTTGTAACTATTCAACTCAGCCACTGCAGCACAAGTGACTGTGACCATAGACTATACTCAAACAAGTGGGAGTGGCTATGTGTCAGTAAAGCTGTCTTTAAAAAGGCAGCAGCAGACCGGAATTGTCCACATGTAGTTCACTGACCCCTGCTCTGGGTCACGTCCCACGTTTTTATTGGGCTAGCTGGGTGTAGCCCAACCCTTAAGGTGAAAGGCATTTGGGGCCCTAAGTTCCCATTCATTCACATAAAGGGTGACCAGATATTTATAGAGGTTGGGCCTCCCTAAGCACTTGTGAGATCCAGACCAGTGCCTGGGACATCGTAAGAAAAGATTTAAAACATACAGCCAGGTAACAGTTATACCCTTATATTTCATGTATAACGTTGAAATCTAAGTTCTAATTATAGCAGGTGGCAAAACCAAACTATCACATCTAAGACCTATAGGCATTTTCTGTGTTTGAGGACAGTCTGGTAAATGGATGGATAGAAATGGTTAACAAAATGTATAGGAGCACGCAAGGGCGATATTCCAGGTATTTAATACCTCTTAGGTCCAGGTGCCTACCAAGAGCAATAGATCCTAGGAGTAGACAGCCAGCAAGGCTCTATTAGCAAGTACTCACCAGAAAGTTCTTGATAAATGGTAATACAGTATGTATATGTGCACACCCAGATGTCTCTGTATGGGTAAAAATATACACGTATGTATATACATTTTTTGGGAGAATATAGAGACCATGTGGGCTTACCTTCCTACATTACAAATCTTCATCTTCCCTCTCTGTACTCCTGACTGAGAGAAACAGGACTTACGCTAAGCTTGAACCCATGCCTTCCTGCCCCCTTGGCAGCCTTGCTCATTTCCCACTGGCCCCTTCCTTATAGATCAATCTTTCTTCTCTAAAAGCTTCTTGCCCCTGCCTTCAAAATGCTTCCTCTTCTAAATCAATAACCACTTATTTGAATACAACATTTTCTATTGGACATATTACTCATTTTCTTCAGAAAAGGTTAGGTAGTCATGTAGGCTAAGAAATTCAGTGGTAACCAATTAATTGCACTTTTTTAAAGTTAATGTTTCACACCCCTTTTTCCTTTCTAAATTCTGTTAAGTTCAGCTTTGTTGTTGCTTTTCAAAAACACCTCATTACAATATCCTATAGTTCTTATAAATAATGAGATCAGCAAGTTAACCTGTTTAACAAAGTCCCATCAGGCCTTTGGTGAATGAAAGGAGCAAAGTCCAATGTCTGTCGGAATCTATTTGTGTTTCTTTCTCCTTTTCATGTATATATGCACACGCACAGTCTTCTGTGATTTTACATGTCATTAAAAATTAATTTAAATGTATAAATTTAACAAATAACAAATGGAAAATGAGATACTAGCCAGGGTGGCAGCTGGTAGAGAGCTCTGGAAACTGATAATGGCAATAAAATAAGGTTTATGCAGGCAGATTTCAGAGCTCAGCAGAGTGGCAAAACTTACATGCCTATGTCCAATAAATATTTATTGAAAGTAAATAGACTTTGGAGGCCTAATAGATCCCTGCCTGTTTGTCTGTTAGGGTTCAGGTGTTATGTAAGGTTAACTTTCTGTGTAAGATATACCCGTTTTCAAAATCTGTCCTGCTTTGTGGAAGATAGCTCCTGGTGTTTTGTTTTGTTTTTTTGTTTTGTTTTGTTTTGTTTTTCCCTTTTGGCATCAGGTGGCCTTGCCCCACCTGAAGCAAGACTTGAGAAATGGAAAAAAACCTAGGTCACTTTGATGCTTTTTGGAGTTTGTTCTCTGTCACTTTGAGACTAGAAAAGAAAAGATGGCTGTCAAGTCCTGGATCCCTGTCTTGAGAATATCGTTTGAGGCTAGAATCATCCTGGCAGTTGTCTCTGGAGCAGTACATACAACTTAAGGACTCTGGATTTCTGTGAAATTGTATGTGGTATTTCTCCCCTTCTCTGCCTCCTCAGTCTTCTGTTTCCTTTTCTCTTCCATAATAGCATAGCTTTGTTATCTTTTGGGAGCTGGCACTGCCTGGAACTGATTTCTACAATTTGGAGGTCCATGAGAGAGAGAGGAAATTAGAGAACAGTGATTAACCTCAGATAATGGTTTTATAAAAACAAGTTTGTTTTTTTTTAAATGAAGCCTTGAGTTTAAAGGAAAAGTATTAAACTTGGAAGAAGAAGGAAGATTTCTTACTTGTTTAATAAAATTTAGAATCTTCTGGAACATTAAGAGAAATTATAAAATGACTCAACCTATAAAATAATTCTCTGAAACATATTTCTTCATTACAACATTCACTTAAAAAGGAATTTCCCTATATACCTACTATTTTTCCATCTCTGTACATGTGATATTTACTTGGATGAAGCAGGCATCATGTGAAGAACTATGATATGCTGGGGGATGTCAGATTAAATCTAATGTAATTTCTAATTTCAAGTAGTTTTAAAAACTAATAGTTTAGGTGAGTCATGTGCTCAAGTCAATGTGGTACACAACAGTAAGTGACATATATTGGCAGATAATTTTCATCTGGTAAGATCAGGGACAGTATCTTAGAGAAAGTGGTACTTATTTTAATTCTTGGTTTATGCAACATCTCATCTTTCTCTCAACAACATGTACAGTTTTATTCTTTGGTAAAGTGTTCAAGTCATTAGTCCATTATAAAAATTCAGTTGCTTGTTTTATCATTATTCAATTTTGAAAGTTCTTTAAATATTCTGGATTCAACTATGAGATATGTGATTTGGAAATATTTTCTTGTAGAAAAGTTCATTCTTTTCATTCTTTTAATGGTATCTTTGAAGAGCAGATTTTAAGTCCATGGTATATAGGTTTTATCTAATGTGTCATGCTTTTTGTATCTTACCTTTGAAATCCTTACCTAACCAAAGGTCATAAAGGTTTTCTTATATGTTTTCCTTCTAAAAGTTTTAAAAGCTTTTGGGTTTTATATTAGGTCTATGACCCATTTTGAGTTGATTTTTGTATATGGTATGAGATATGGATGGAAGTTCTTTTTATTTCTTCTTTTTTTTAAGTGGATCTTCAGTTGTTTCAGCGCTGCTTATTGAGAAAATTCTTTCCCTCACTGATTTGCTTTGCACCTTTGTTGAAAACCAGTTGACAGCATAGGTGCAGATATAGTTTGGGGCTTTATTCTGTTCCATTGGATCTCAGTGTGTTTGATGTCAATACTATATCGCTTTCTCTTGTAGCTTTGTAAGTGTTCTGATCTTTCTTTCTTTCTTTCTTTCTTTCTTTCTTTCTTTCTTCCTTTCTTTTCATAGTTGTTTGGCTATTCTATGTTCTCTGTATTTCCATATGACCTTTAGAAATCTTGCCAATTTCTACACAGAAGCCTGCTGGGATTTTTATTGGGATTGCTTTAAGTCTATAGATCAATTTGAGGAGAATTAATATTACAAAGTAGTGAATCTTCCAATCCATGTATGTACCAGTTATATCTCTCCATTTATTTAGGTCTTTTTTATTCCTCTTAGCGATGTTGATAGTTTTCAGTATACAGGTCTTACCCATCTTTTGTCAGATTTATCCTCCTATGTAGTTTACATTTTTAATGCTTTGGAAATGGTATTGGTTTTATTTTTTTTTTATTTTTTTATTTTATTTAATTTATTTATTTTTTTTAATATATGAAATTTATTGTCAATTTGGTTTCCATACAACACCCAGTGCTCATCCCAAAAGGTGCCCTCCTCAATACCCATCACCCACCCTCCCCTCCCTCCCACCCCCTATCAACCCTCAGTTTGTTCTCAGTTTTTAAGAGTCTCTTATGCTTTGGCTTTCTCCCACTCTAACCTCTTTTTTTTTTTTTCCTTCCCTTCCCCCATGGGTTTCTGTTAAGTTTCTTAGGATCCACATAAGAGTGAAACCATATGGTATCTGTCTTTCCCTGTATGGCTTATTTCACTTAGCATCACACTCTCCAGTTCCATCCACATTGCTACAAAGGGCCATATTTCATTCTTTTTCATTGCCACGTAGTATTCCATTGTGTATATAAACCACAATTTCTTTATCCATTCATCAGTTGATGGACATTTAGGCTCTTTCCATAATTTGGCTATTGTTGAGAGTGCTGCTATAAACATTGGGGTACAAGTGCCCCTATGCATCAGTACTCCTGTATCCCTTGGGTAAATTCCTAGCAGTGCTATTGCTGGGTCATAGGGTAGGTCTATTTTTAATTTTCTGAGGAACCTCCACACTGCTTTCCAGAGCGGCTGCACCAACTTGCATTCCCACCAACAGTGCAAGAGGCTTCCCGTTTCTCCACATCCTCTCCAGCATCTATAGTCTCTTGATTTGTTCATTTTGGCCACTCTGACTGGCGTGAGGTGATATCTGAGTGTGGTTTTGATTTGTATTTCCCTGATGAGGAGCGACGTTGAACATCTTTTCATGTGCCTATTGGCCATCCGGATGTCTTCTTTAGAGAAGTGTCTTTTCATGTTTTCTGCCCAGAAAATGGTATTGGTTTTAAATGTTGATTCTAATTACTCACTGTTAATGTGTAGAAATCCAATTGCTTTTGTATTGTATGTTGTCTACAACATTGTATATTGGTCTTTATCTTGTTACTTGCTAAACTAATTTGTTAGTTTTAGTAGTATTGTTTTTTCTGTATTCTGTAGCGTTTTCTACCTAGACAATCATGATATTTCCATGTAAAAATAGTTTACTTTCTTGCTTCCGATCTGGATGCCTTTACTTTTTTTTTCTTGTTTGATTACACTGCTTAGAATGTCCAGCACAATCTTGATTAAAAGTGGTGATAGCAGTCATCCAGGTTTGTTCTTGATCTTAGTGGGGGAAGCATTCAGTCTTTCACCATTAAATATGATTTTAGGAGTTTTTCCTAGATACCCTTTACAAGCTGAGGTAGTTCTATTCCTAATTTGCAAAGTGTTTGTTTATTTTTACAGGAATGGATGCTAGATTTTGTCAAATGCTTTTTCTGTATCTCTTGTGATTTTCTGTATCTCTTGTGATGATCATGTGATTTTCATTGTTTACCCTGTTAAATAATTAAATGATGATAATTAAATGCAGTGAATTAAATGAGTTAACAATTTTCTTTTTTTTTTTTTAATTTTTTTTTCAATGTTTATTTATTTTTGGGACAGAGAGAGACAGAGCATGAACGGGGGAGGGGCAGAGAGAGAGGGAGACACAGAATCGGAAACAGGCTCCAGGCTCTGAGCCATCAGCCCAGAGCCTGACGCGGGGCTCGAACTCACGGACCGCGAGATCGTGACCTGGCTGAAGTCGGACGCTCAACCGACTGCGCCACCCAGGCGCCCCTCGGTTTTTGCTTTATATGTTTTGATTCTCTGTTATTTGGTACAGAGTTTAAAAGTTTAAGATTGTTATTTATTCTTGATTGACCTTTTTTCTATTATAAAATGATTTTTATTAATCTCTAATAATATTTTTTGCTTTGTAATCAACTTTTTCTGTTATTAATAGAGCCATCTAGCTTTCAGTCTTTCCAGCATGACTTTTTTTTCCACGTTTATTTTTTTTATTTTTTTTTATTTTTGGGACAGAGAGAGACAGAGCATGAACGGGGGAGGGGCAGAGAGAGAGGGAGACACAGAATCGGAAACAGGCTCCAGGCTCTGAGCCATCAGCCCAGAGCCTGACGCGGGGCTCGAACTCACGGACCGGGAGATCGTGACCTGGCTGAAGTCGGACGCTTAACCGACTGCGCCACCCAGGCGCCCCTCCAGCATGACTTTTTAAAAATATTTTTTTTTAAATTTTTTTTTTAACATTTATTTATTTTGAGACAGAGAGACAGCATGAACAGGGGAGGGTCAGAGAAAGAGGGAGACACAGAATCTGAAACAGGCTCCAGGCTCTGAGCTGTCAGCACAGAGCCCTATGCGGGGCTCGAACCCACGGACCGTGAGATCATGACCTGAGCCAAAGTCGGACGTTCAACCGACTGAGCCACCCAGGCGCCCCAAAAATATTTTTACTTTTAACCTGTTTGTGTCTTTATGTTTATTTTTATTATTATTACTTTTTATGTTTATTTATTTTTGAGAGAGCACAAGCAGGGGAGGAGTATAGAGAGGAGGTCAAAGAGAGGGGGACAGAGGATCCAAAGCTGGCTCTGTGCCGGCAGCAGCGAGCCCGATGTGTGGCTCAAACTCATGAACCGTGAGATCATGACCTGAGCTAAAGTCAGTTGCTTAACTAATTTGAGCCACCCAGGTGCCCCCTGTGTCTTTATATTTAAAGTACATTTCTTGTTGACCGTGTTTTTTGTATCTTGTTTTTCAATCTAATCTGACAATCTTTGTCTTTTAATTACCATTTCTTCTGCTCTTCATTTCTTTGTATAGATCAGTGTTTTTGCTTGGTATCATTTTCCTTCTGCTTGAATGATTTCCTTTAATGTTTCTTGAAGGAAAGTTCTGTGACTAATGCATCTTTCAATTTTATTATGTTTGAAAAAATTTGATTTCCATCTAATTTTTGAAAGATATTTTCACTGAATATGCAATTGCAAGTTGATTGTTTTTCCTTCAAGTATTTAAACGATGTTGCTATGCTCTTTGGATTGCATTGTTTTTGACATGAAATCTGCTGATATTCTTTTATTTGTTCCTCTTTACATACTGTTTTTGTATTTTACTTTGATTTTGAAATTTTTTTTCTTTATATCTGGCTTAAACAATTTGATTATGGTGTGCCACGTAGTTTTCTCTGTGTTTCTTACACTCTGAGTTTATTGAGCTTCTGGAATCTGTGGCTTTAAAGTTTTCATCAAATTTGGAAATTCTCTTTGGGCCTTTAAAAAATCTTCTCTGTGTTCACTTAACATGTCAGCTTTTACTCTAGCTTCTTCTTTCTTTTTTAAATTTTTTAATGTTTATTCATTTTTTAAGAGAGAGAGAGAGAGAGAGAGAGAGAGAGACAGAATGTGATTGGGGGAGGGGCAGAGAGAGCAGGAGCCACAGAATCTGAAGCAGGCTCAAGGCTCTGAGCTATTAGCACAGAGCCTTGAGCTATTAGCACAGAGCCTGATGCAGGGCTATAACTCATGAACCTCGAGATCATGACCTGAGCTGAAGTCAGATGCTTAACCAACTGAGCCACCCAGGCACCCCCATCCTCTAGCTTTTTGAACATACAGGAGAAAGTTGTAATAACTGTTTTAGTGTCCTTGTTTATTAATTCCATCATCTGTGTCATTTCTAAGTCTGTTTGTATTAATTAAGTTTTCTCCTCATTATAGGCCATAGTTTCCTGTTTCTTTGCTAACCTGGTAATTTTTTTTTTTTTAATTGGAATTAAAGTTGTGAATTTTATCTTTTGGGGGCTGGATATTTTTATATTTCTGTAAGTATTTTTGAATTTTTTTCTGGCATTTGAAAACTGTTTGATCCTATTGTGTCTTGCTTTTAAGGTTTGTTGGGTGTGACCAGAGTAGTATTTCATCTAAGGAAAAATTCTCCCTACTGTAGAGGTGAAATGCTTCTGAGTACCTCATCCCAGGTCCTATAAACCATGAGCTTTTTCACTTTAGTTGCTGAGAACACAAACTATTCCCAGCCCTCTGTGATTACTGGGATCCTTTCCTCTGGTGACTCCTAGCCTGGGCTAGTTTCCATATATGAAAACTGAAGATGTGAGTAGAATCCTCTTGAAAATCTCTAGAGTTCTCTCCATCTGGAGATTTCTCCTCTCCATTATCCTGCCCTGTGAGCTCCATGGCTTCCTTGACTTCTAGCTCCATTTCCTAAACCCAGACCAGCAGGCTTGGCTGGGTTCCCTGTTACTGACCCATGACCTGGAAGCTCTCTCTAGGCCATAATCTGGGGCCACTGTAGGACTCAACTTGTTTGTTTTCTATTTTTTGAGATCACTGTTTTTGGTCTACTGTCATTCACTAATCTTGAGAATCTTTTAATATAGTAGTGTGTGTGTGTGTGTGTGTGTGTGTGTGTGTGTGTGTGTGTGTGTGT